>NW_013171833.1:0-56023 GCF_000151665.1 Blastocystis hominis
TAGGACTCCGACCATGAAACCAATATCTATTGCCAAGGTTCACCTTAATATCAAAGCTTTTCATCACAGCAATCACTTCATTCAACTTCTTGATAATGGACGACACATCCATCTGTTGTACGATCTGATTCGTCACATTCACAGGTTGTACTTCGGGTTTGACCATCCATCGACCACGTTCAACGCGACCTTCAGCTACCAAATCATCGTATGCCTGAGTATCTCGTTTCACTTTCTTTGTCACACCACGAACATATACCGTAGTATTATCATCATTCCACAACAGGAATGTTCGCTCTGGATCACCTTGTTCTGTCACATCGTCTCGCAAGCCAGAAAAATCATTATGAATTATTGCACTCTGTTGAGCAAATGTGTTGATACTTTCTCCCATCTGTTGAGCTGCACCCGTTATGGCATCAGCAGCATTCTTCATTTCGTTGATGCTGGCTCCAAGATCACCAGGCAAATTCACGATTTGTGCATCGCCAACCTGTGTTCTCTTGTACTTGAGACGATAGGGTGATACAGGTTCATATCCAAATGGATTATCAAACACAGCTCGTTTCTCCATATCAGACAACTCGTGATTCACAGACTGAACAATGATCTTGTTGAATCGTTTCTCAATTTTAGCATTGTAGACCGCGTTGTCCTCGAATGAGTACAACAGTACGTTCTCATCGTCAATTCGCTGCATTTGATATCCACGCATGTCAGAGACGGATACACGGCGACGTTCAGCGGGTGAGAGATTCATATACGAATCAAACAAGGTTCGCTTCTGTCGCCATTGTTCGCTCCTCATTCGCTGTTGATTGAATTCACTTTCAACGACTTTATCGAAATATCGATTCAACATCTTGTCCATCATGTTTCTCGATTTCACTTTGTGTGGTTTGAATCGAATGATTGGAATTGTAGCAACGTATTCATCCATTTACTATGGGAGGAACAATGTGGGGCGACTTTGCCGTCTCCCCTACTTTACTTTGGTGTAACAAGATATCGTGAATGAGATGTACACATTCGAATTCAATGAGATCGGATTGTCATTCGCATCTGTCAGTACCCAATCAATGTAGTCCAGGTTCGATTGTTCAATCACATCGATCGATAGGTTGTCCCAGGTGATCATGTTGTTCAGTCCCATCGATACATGAATCAGGTTATCGATCAACGGACTCTTGAGACCGAATGTTTGAGCATTGATACTACTGTACACTCGGATCACACTCATGCCATTCGTGATGTCGTAGGGTTCACTCGCTACCATACCTGCCTCAACGATACCTTCCAACTTGAGGATACTCGTGTAATCAGGTGCGCCACTAAGGTCAACAGCGGTCGCCACATCACTGTTCAAGTATGCTCGGTTAACATCGTCTACCTGGATGGAATCGGCTATCGCACGGCATAACTCGGTAATCGAGTAGTAGCCAGGACCGACGTTGTACACCATTTCAAACCCTGACAACATTTGAACCTTCACGACATTCATTGCACGAATGTTCCAGAGAGAAGTGGTATCGATCTTGCATGTAATCGAAGTGATCTTGTACACAAGGTCACGAGGCATGATCACTGTGTTGAACGTTTCATGGTATCGTTCGTTGTTCTTCGGAATTACTGTATTGTGGTTAATCACACTTACCGGTAGTGCACGATTATGACTCATTTATGTATGGGAGACGTAGTCTCCCCCGGGGGCAACGCAGTTGCCCCTACAGTGTGTAGAAGTGAATGCACACCGTAATCGGCATTGGCAGGGCAATCGTTGCACCGGTCTTATCGGTCAACGAGAATGACCATTTGCGACTTTTGGGTACCACGACGTTCATGTGCGCATTCTCTGTGTACACCTCGTTCAGCACGGCAAGCGGGGACTGTCGTCGTTCTTGCATGTTGTTCACTCGATCAAGGACAAGGCAGGTGCCAGGCGATTCTCCCTTCATAGTCACTCTGTCGATTACCATGTCGCTTTTGATGAGATTGTTACTTGTAAATTCATGTTCGTACGTTCGAGCAATATTGAACACTAGATTCATTTATTATTTCCTCCTGAAACGGTGAATCCGATTAGCAGGTACACGTTCCCAATGAACGATAGCGGGTCACCATTTTCGTCCTTCAATTCGTACACGATGCGATCAAGCAATTCAGAACATGGTACCAACATGCGATTCTTGTAGAAGTAATTCTTGTACAAGCTGTCCATCGGGACATTCGCAAGCAGTGGTATCGTCTTGCTTTTCACGATGTTGCAATACAGCTGTATGTTCGATAGACCGTTCGTGATATCGACAGGATACTCGGCAACCAATGGACCATAGTTGGCATAGTACACACCATCGTCGAAAGGGATACGCCATGTATGCGATTGCGATCCTGAAGCGGGAACTATGGTTCCCAGGTTGCCACTCAACGAGAACACGTGGTCCGCGTGAATGTAGTACCCATCTGTCTCAGCTTTCCATCGTATGTTCAGTGCAGCCGAGTCAAAACACTGGTTCATGTGCCATATCATGTCAGCCTGTGTCAACCGTGATGGTATGGTCCACGTGAGTGTTTGAATGTCATCCGTGTAAGTGATATCAGTCTCGGGGGAAGCACTGCTTCCCTCTTCGCCCAGTGTCATCATTCCGTACGGGAAGCGAATCGTCGTGTTAGCCGTGTACGACTCAGATTGTTCCCAGTCAACGAAGGTAGCCAATGATGGGTGAAGACCGACATACGTAACACGTGTCGGTTGTATGAATTCGATCGACACAGCACGATCGGAATACGTACTACCTTTGATCATATTCGTCACATTCAGTCCATCGATGTTCGCCATCGCAAACTCGTAAGGTGATGTCAACTCGGGCATTCTGATGTAGTAATTGCGATAAAACTCGAAAAAACAAGACAAATACACACCACCTGGTTCAGCGTATGGTCCGGGTGTAATCTTGAAACATGGATTATCACAAAACAATATGAATCGTGGTTCTGTACCATTTCGACATCCCATTCGTACTCGACCACCATTATCTGCAATGACATATACCAAGTACCTTCCGAGAGACGCATCTACATATATCTTATTGATCACATTAGCGATCATATTCACGATATCAACAGCGCTATAATGACCTCGTTGGATTGTGAGAGGTCTTTCGCCATATCCACGTATTCCAAGTATAAAATTCGTCGTATCGATAAACACTTTCGTGTGATATATACTATCCTTGGAATACCAAGGTCCGATCGAAGAACCATTCGATGACACCAAGTCACCTGTATTTTCCGATGTGATATGCAATTCCAATTCTGGTGCATAGTCCTTCGCAGTCCATGACATGCTTTCTCTATTGTCATTCACCGTCCACGCAATCGCATTCTGGTGAGATGGAGGTAGTTCCATAGCACTCGCATATCGAGCATTGAGTTCATTAAAACATGTGGTTGTAAGAGTATTCATCTTGATCGGGGTAGACGTATCTTCCGTTATGTAGAATTCACCACTATCGAGTACTGAACCATCAGCTAAACGCATCGTGTATGTCGCGAGAGGCTTTAGCAGGAACCGATTATCATTCGTACGCATTTTCCAGTCATACGCAATGAAGGTGTTTGATCCTATGTACGCATGACCACCAATACCTTGATCATTCGTCATATCAGGTGGGGAATCGCTTTCAGGGTTGAACGAAGCTTCCACTGGTCGTTCGATGCACAGGTTCTGCACAGATGGAGACAGCTTGAACCATGGAGTCCAACCAAAACCATTGATCGTCGTGTCAACGCTGGATCGATCGAAATACCATCCGTCTGCTTGGACATTGAAGCGAACATGATCATCCTCGATCGTCATGGATGTGAGTGGAAGCACTTTCACCATTTCAGCACCGACAGCCTCGATGAACTCGGAGAACGTGTAGTAACCGACAGGCATTGTCAACATGTGCGATTCCCTGCCATCAGTAACAACCACGTGATTACACGAGGACGACAAGTAGTAGCGCTTCGGGTTATCCACTCCTTTCACCAAGATGTCCGATTCGAATCCGAGGATCGATTGGATCTCTGGTGCATTCGTGAAATCAATCATGTAGAAGTGATCTACCGTGATGTGGAACGCATTCTCACCGCTATACACCAATTCGAACAGGGCATCACTTGCATTCAGCTTTGCAATGATCGTTTCGATGTCATATGCACCGCGTGGTATCGCGATCTCTTGAATCGTAGCGCCAGCATTGATTAGCACCACTTGGTCAGTCGGCACGTTGTGCAACACGAAGTCCGTATACAACGACACAGACGAGATGTAGCACTGGTCGAACGAGAGAGGATTGTCCAGCTTCACTTCCTTCTTCGTAGTATTACCGAACACTTCGATCATGGAGAACTGATTAGCAGAAGTGACGCTATTTTCACTTTGCTCGTACACATCCTCAATCGTCAACTGGAGTTCGAATTCACCATTCAGTCGTAGCATCTTGCCTTCCATATCGCGGAACACGAACATCAACCGATCAAACCGAGTGATCATTGGAATACACACGTCTTCCACACTTCGCACGTAGTCAGCCGTTGGATCGTCAATTATCATCGTGGTGAGCAGGTTGTTGTTCTGGTTGGCAATCTTCAGGTCCGATGATCGCACGATCGTCGAGTAGACCTGAATCACTTGTCGATTTCGCGTGATATCAATCACGTTCGATCCACTGAACGAAGCAGGTAGAATGATCGTTCGTCCTTCCAAACCGAGGATCTCACGAATGTCAGGTGCATCCGTGAAGTCAATGGTGTGTGGAGACTGAATCCAAATACAACCGAACGACGAGGCATTCGTCGATATGGAGAATGTAGTATCGGTCATGGTATTGAGCAAGGCAATGATCTCACTGATCGTGTAATAACCAGCAGGGATTGTTACAGTCTCGTCATTCGAATTCGTGACAATGTTCGTCGTGTCCACATTGTTGAACATAGCCTGGGCATCCTTGGGTCGAAACAGGACAGTCATGGAAGTGATGTAAGGATTCTTGTACTTGTACGGGTTCATCCAAGTGAATGAGCCGTTGGTAGGTGAGCCTTGTATAAGCATGGAGTAGTGCATGGTCTTTCTCTCTTTACCATTATATAAAGGGCAGACAATTACCACATTGGTAGAAAATAGTCGAAAAGGTTTTCGCGCTTTATGCGCCATGGTACTCGAGGTGACCAGGTAGGAAATGGTCGAAAAAGGAGGCCAGGAATAAAAATGGCAGAAAAAGGTCCGAAAAAATTTTCGCGCTTTATGCGCCATGGCCATCAAGGTTGCCAGGTTGAAAAAAGGAGGCCAGGTAGAAAAAAGGAGGTCAGGAAAAAAATGGCAGAAAAAAGGCCGAAAAAATTTTCGCGCTTTATGCGCCATTTTCCTACTACTACTGAATGACGGAAATAGCGTGTTATAGTACTAAGTACTGGAAAAACTTCCGTATAGCTTGGCCAATCAAGAGTTCTTATTCCTCATGAGTCATTCAACTGAGGAGTTGAAGAATACTGCCAAGAAATGGGTGCATCAATAGGAAAATTAACCTTGCAAACCCTCAGTTTCTTACATGAACAGGCTAAAACTGCCATAATTTGTTCATTTTGTTTGATAATAAGCTTTGAATTTTCATCTCAGGTGTTTGAGTTTGTATTACCCAACACAATATAGTACGTACCATAAGAGAAGTAATAGACTTTTGAATCGTTATTCTTCTTGTTATTTTCAAAAGACGTCGCTTCTTCTTTGTATATTGGAGTACCAGTTTCACTAGTCTCATTACAAATATATATATTCATAAGATGAATGCTTCTTTACAATTTGTCGAAGTGTGAATTCGGCTTGGTCACTATACAATTTTTGAAACGAGGGCTGCAAAGTAAGAGAGTATCAAAAGAAATTACAACAGATGAAAAGAGAGTCAATAGCGATAAGAAGGTAGTTCATTTGTTGTAGATATGACAATTAGAATAAAATATCCTCCTAGATACGAATTGTCGTCATTAACTTATAGAAATAGTAATATGATTAACCATTTTTGTGCAATGGACTCTAGTGATTATTATTATTATTATTATTATTATTATTATTATTATTATTATTATTATTATTATTATTATTATTATTATTGGGGCTGTAATGCTCTCTTTTTGATATAGAGATTATGTTACAAATTCTGCCCAGAATCATTTTAAGCAAACAAGTATTGGTGATGTGCAATTGTTGCAATTCAGTATAAATCAAGAAACATGGATTGTGAATAATCACTATGTTAGACTATTCACTGTACTATGTTTACACTATGTAAGATCCTTTGTATTAGGGGTCAATATTGTGTATTTTGTATTGTATTCTTGACCGAATGATTATTGTTGATGTTTCGAGTATCCACTTTCAGAGATTTAGCACTACTGAATAATTTGAAAACCATATTCCTAAACGATTGTTTATATACCATCCAAGTAAGAAAATAAGATAATCATTCCCTGAGGGAGCAAAATCTTGTGCATACAACAAAGAAATACTTTAAGAGATATCGTGGACTAATTCAATGTGGCTTCCTGAGCTGATATCTGTATTATATAGTTCAAAGGACTGATATGGATGTTTGTTTGATTAACGGTGTGTACTCTCTATCGGAAAATAATAAGAATGTGCGATTGGTAGAATTGATATGATGTAAGATCGATTCGCAGGGTATTGGTTATTTTTCACACATACAAACGAATCACAATACAGTTTACCTTGCTTTGTTCATAAAAAACGAATATTATCATTTTTCAACTGTATAATCGATAATTAGTAGTATTTGTGTTTTGCTTTTGTTTGCTTACTATTTTGTTTTAAACTTCATGATAATACGAAATCAGGATTGAATTACCGTTTATACTTAATCATTATCAATATATGTTTTGTGTATGCCTTTCATTTATTTATAATATATTCAGTATAGCAAATATCAAACACAAGAAGGATTGATAATTTGTAGATTCAAAATGATATTGTCTATAAATAGAATGGTCTCAACAAACAACACAATACTATAACACAATTGTAAATTCATAGAACATAGAAATCAGTCATTTCTATCATAAAGCCAAATAAGCCTTCACTTCATCCAAACTCTCAAAATCAGCTCTCCATTTCTTCAGAGTAGGGAATCCTTCAAGCGAATCTTCGCATTTGCGCTCCATGTCAATCACGGTAGAATAAGCAAAAGCATCTGCAATTGTGGGAACATCCGAAACCATAAATCGTTTCTATGCATTAATAATGATATCATATAGTAAATACTCCATAACGAATATACAGGTTTTCCAAGTTTGTCAGATGCTTCTTTCTTGAAATAGATAAGAATTCCGGAAGACCCGTTTTGTCTTGAAAAGCATGCTTGTAATACAAGAGAAGCAAATCGTTCCATCCATTCATCATTATATCAAGATGAACATTGGTCACTTCATCCATATCTTTCGATAGATATCTACAAATCATCTCTATCATTATTGAAATAATACTTGCGAGAAATGTATTGATAAATGGCCAAAGTTTGAACAATATCCATTCCATCAATATGAAGAACAGGTAGCTGACCAAAGGGCAAAGTTCCATTTTTGGTCCATTCTTCTTTCTGAGCTGGCCAGTCGACGGTCGTACGATAAGTGAATGGAATATGAGCCAAATTAAGTGCAATTTTGATACCCTCAGCCCGCGCCTTCACAGGAAGATAAGTCAATACAGTGTCAGACATAATATAATATAAAATATTAAAATAATAATAATAATAATAATGAAAATATCCTAATAGCGAGAGTGTTAGGTAAAATCTACTTCGTTCATCCAATGATTCGTGAGCAAAAAATGCTTTCCTAACACTATTTTATCCAGAATCATTACGTGTTATTTTGTATACTGATTATTTGTTGGCCTTATTGAACTAATGGTTGATGAATAATAGTCAAGAGACATGGAAATTACCCACTCCTCAATGATTCCTAGTATCACTTTCAATATTAGCTTTTACTATGTTACATTCTTTGGTATTTCCTTACAGATAAACAAACTACCATAAAATGTGCGTTGTACGTTTAACTGGCTGGGTTTTGCATTTATAAAATCACAACAATGGTGGAGTAATAAATACAGTGAGCAGTATGTTACAATAATGCACGTTCAACTATTCTTTTGTAATTGCGAATTTGCCGCTGACAGATACTCACATCATTTTAGCACTCCTCTGAGTAGCATTTCCACATTTAATTACGGCTTCTCAAGAACAAATAACAAATTTGGTTCATTCTGTTTCGTTTTGTGTTTATTCCCATCGATTACATCAAGAAAATGTAATATATACTTACAACTACTCTGGGCAGCTGCCTCATATTGGAAGGGATGACACATTCACTCATTGTTAGTACAAACAATAATTAAATTCTCCTAAATATATCTTGATATGGAACAATAATCCAATAATTATTAAAACGCATCGCTAGCCTATTTCTTTTTAGGTATTCTTTACATCGATAGAACTACAAGTAATTCACGCAATCTCATTCTAACAATAGGAACGCATTTCAAAACATCCTCAAAACGTGTCTTCGCTTTTCGTTTTCTGCGAATGCTAAGCTCGTCCTCGAGCACAAGTCCTCCCGACAGATCAATTAATCGTTGTAACAAATGACACAATAAAAGATCCATTTGGGAGCAGGTCTCCAATACTTTCTCATCGAGTGCCGTCAAATCCTACCCCATTAAATCTCATTTTTGGAACTACTTTCGATTCATCTTTCAGGCAATCCGGAGCAAGCGCAAAGATTTCTCCCGCCAAAGCGAAGAATGAGTCATCCGCAGAGCCACACGCCCATAGCGACTCGAGAAGCTGCTGGACGGGAGTCACTATATGGATTGTGCTCAGCACTTCCATTTTATCGACCTCGGGAATGATGGGTTTCTATTCTGAAACAGTTGGTGGTGCATACAAGATACTGCAGCGCGAAGTCTGAGAGCGTGTGAGTGGTTGGATCGATCGGAATCGGACGAACCGTATCAACGTTCAGATAATTGAGTGACTAAACGGTATGATTGAATGATTCGACAACGCTATTGATGAATTCGGTGTAGCATTCTTGATCGAACGCGCTTAGATATTGGTTAATGTAGGAAGCGAACTTGTTGATCTGGTGGCTGATGAGATAGCTTCGCTCCTTCAGGAACTGCGAATCTTCGATGAACTGCTCGAGCTCGAAAGAGCACGCAATAATGAGACGCATTATATGTACTGGCTGCATGATAAACCATTCTCGAGTTAAAAAATAATACCTGCGATTCCCCGATGCCGAAAAAGATTCGGATGTAATCCAGCTCGATTTGAGGCTCGTCGTCCGAATGGAATATAAATAAATTTGTTAAGAAGTCCAGCTGCACGGAAATCCCAGCGGGAATCGTTCCCAGAATGATAATAGCAGGCTTTTCGCCGCCCTGTCTCTCTCGACAATTCTGGATTGTGGCTTGAAACTCCTGCAGCGTGCGAACACCGAAGATGCTTTCAACTCAATCACCGATCAAAAAAATACCAGAACACATCAAACCCGCACAGCGTAAAGTATTTCTCCAAGTACTGACAGCACCGAATCGACTTCGCGTAGACTCCGAAAAACTCCGTTTTCAAGTCCTACACATAAAGAAGAAGCCGAACGTCCAACCTGCCGCATGCTTTTCATCACATACTCCATCACCAGAACCTTTCCAGACGCTTTCCGAAAGCTTTCCGTCCATTTCTCTTCGCGAATGCACGCCAGCGACTCCGAACACCCAGACAAAAACGGATGCGTGTAGATTCGAATCATCTCCAGATAACTGCTCATCAGCACGTCGTTAAACAGCGATTCCTTCTTTCGAGACGTCAGAAGAAATCCCCAGCGAGCCCAGAGAGAGTGGAAACAGTTCGCTTGGACGGCTGTGACTGGACACAGAAGCAGCGTTTCCAGAAGGAAACCGCTGCGATGCGTTCGCTCTTCGAAGGACATGGAGATAAAGGACGGAATATCGTCCGCCAGACAGTGTTCCGCCAGACTATTCGTGTTGAATCCATGGTACAAATCGCGGAGAAACTCCTGATTGCTTTCCTTGCCGCGGGAAATCTCTTCGCCGTTGTAGTACGGAATCAGGATATCGCAGAGCTCGATGAACGGAACCGAAATGTCGAGGAGCGGCGAGTCCATTGGCCACAGAAGAAACACAAAAATCGGTCTGTTGAGTTACGAAGCATATCAAGAAAACTCCCACTTCATTTCCATGATGCGACCGAAAACGTCGCGCAATTCGCGTGCAGAATGATTGGCTCTCAACAGCTGGCTTCCGCGGCTTGAAATCAAACCAGTCGATCGGAACGTACTTGAAGAGATCGTCGCCGATCACGAGCGACACGCTGATCTCGCGAAGATACGACATATCCAGCATGTTTTTGGCGCGGAACGCAGAGAGCGTCATCACCACCACGTTGAACTCGCCGTAATACACCGACTTCAAGTCTCCGAAATAATTGGCCCACTGAATCCGACGGTCGCTCGGAGAGTCTATTCGTAAATGAAAAAAGAATGAAGCAGCACTGCTCAGCACCGCGATTTTGAGCTTGGTGAACGTGTGGAGCGTGTCGAGCCAGGAATCCAGCGTGTCCAGAGAGCAGAGAAGCAAAATGGGACCACGCAGCCGGTTGCTGGCGAAGAGATGATGAACGACGCAGGCTGCAACGCGTTTCTGACCTGCGTGCGCATTCGCGAATAAATGAGCGACTTGATACTTGTCGAGAGACTCCAAAACGCGCAGAATTCGCTCGTTCTAGAGATGAGAAAATGCTGGATTCAGGCATGCCTCGTAGAGACTAACGAATTTGGAGTGGCCTTGATGGAGTTCGTCGCTTTCATACTGGTATTCCTGCAGACTCGACTGCGTAGAAGGCAGTTCCAGCTCTTTAAATTCGCTTCGCTTCTCCGAGAGCTGCACAATGTGATCGACTTGGTCCACTTCGCGCTCTTCTCGCTCCAACATTTCGGGGCCAGTCGGAAGCAAACTCAGCGAATAGCCCGACATGGAAGTCGAAAAGCCGCCAGCAAACCAGCAGCTCGATTTGCTAACGTCCCTGCCTCGGTCGATATCGTTCGGCCAAAGTCGACAGCGCGGACAGAACCACGTTCCCTTTGCTCAACGCAGCAAGCCAATCGTACCGTCGGCAGTTCTGTGATGGGCGGATCTACGCAGCAGAAATGATACGACGTGTTGCACTGGTCGCAGAGAATCAGCTGCGACTACACTCGATCTTTCTTCCCAATTCCCACGTTCCGCTCTCTGTGACAAGCCGCGCAATCGTCGTTGCGATCCGTCGTGCTGATCACCACGCTGTACGGCAGAAACAGCGGCGAGAACTCTTGATAATAATGCTGTTCCTAGCGTTCAGCGGCTCTCTCTCGTTTCTCACTTCTGCAATATTCAGCACGTGCTTCCAGAGAGACGAAAACAGCAACTGGGCGTTGAAGTAGTCGCGAAGCTCCTTCTCGCCGTGATTCCGCATTCGACTCTGCGGAATCCACTGCGCCTCCATCAGCGATCCCTCGTCCCACAGCACCAACACATCGATGGACCCATCGAACGCGTATCTATTCGACTTCAGTCCCAAATCGCCTACTTTCGATACACCACCGCATAGATATGGCTTTCCTTCGGATGCGGATTGCTTTGAAACACAAGCTACACTCAACACACACCGATTCCCCCACCACTTGCGGCAAACAATGCCAATTCAAGTCTTCCGATGCTTGCAATCCCTGGTTTCCGCGATACTTTCGGATCTCTCCGCTTTCGATGAGCCCGCTATTCGTCGGCGTATTCAAAATATCCGCTTCTGGCCGATTCCATCGCATGTTCTTTCGAACCAAATAGTCCCTCAATCGCAGCGAAAACAGCTCTTGGCGGTATTTCAGCGTGTGGCGTCCCGTTGCGGGATCGAATCGCACGACATACATCATCACCCATTTTCGGCGGATCGGAGAAAACACATCGACGTTTTTATTGGCTAAGCAGAACGAGCAGATCCACGGCTCGGGCTGTTTGTACCGCCAGGAGGTCGCGGGAGAGGGATAGAACCGCCCCCAGCCACATCGATCGTGAAAGGATTTGCCGCAGAGCGAGCAGGAGAGCGTGATGGACGGATTGGTGGTGAGGGGAAGCGAGCAGAACGCGCAGAGCGGCTGGGGATGAGGAAGAAAAAAGGATAAGAACGCGATGGTGTGGATTGTCGTAGATGATATCGATGGTGTGAGATCGCATGTTTCGCTGACTAGAAGTTGAGTGAGAGTAGTGAGCGCACTTGGCATCGTCGCCTTCGGACACGCGACGCCTTTTTCGACCGGAGGAACCCATGTAAGTTTTTTCAACAACAGCGTTATTGTCATTGCTATTGTTATTGTTATTGCTATTACTATTGTTATTGCTATTGTTATTACCATTGCTTTTGCTATTGCTATTACTATTGCTTTTGCTATTGCTTTTGCTTTTGTTTTTGTTTTTGTTTTTGTTGTCGCTTTTGTTTTTGTTCTTGTTCTTGTTGTCGTTTTGGGTAGAATCTATTTCGTCTTCCTCGTCTTCCTTCATTTTCTCTTTCTTCTTCTCCTTCTCCTTCTCTTTCTCCTTCTCCTTCTCTTTCTCTTTCTCTTTCTCTTTCTCTTTCTCTTTCTCTTTCTCTTTCTCTTTCTCTTTCTCTTTCTCTTTCTCTTTCTCTTTCTCTTTCTCTTTCTCTTTCTCCTTCTCTATCTCTTTCTCTTTCTCCTTCTGCTTCCTTCCTTCTGTTCCTTTCACTTGTTCATTGTCCTTCTTTTCTCCTTCCTTCTCCTTTCCAAATACCACGTTGAATGCATTAAATTTGGGTTTGATTTCAATCAGCTTTTCTTGTTTAATCTCAGCAACATCGGAATTCTCTATAAATCAAGTCGAGAAAGGGGCAATCACTCTTATTCATCAGATTCTTGAAAATATATATATTATTTGATCTAGCATACATCAATAGATTCTCCATCGAGATATCATGAAAAAATACGGGTTTAGCCTTCAGTTTAGAGAGTTCCTGCTTATAAACGACCACAAATTCACGTTCTTCTGGAGAGACCAACTCTAAGAGATCCGAACTGACAATCTGGCTCTGATTTGCCAAAAGATTTAAATAGTATATCTCTGCTTCATAGTCTATGCCATAATTCAAATAATCCAGCGTTACGAGCACAATTGTTCGATGAAATATAACGAATCCACCTAAATACCTACAATGCAACGTCAATAGCGTATCTTACTATAGCATATCGTTTTACAGAAAAGGATGAATTGATTCTAGTAATCAACAGCAGCCAAAAAGACACCTACGAAACAAGCACAGGAATGTTGCGTTCAATGCAATAAAGTATGACCTCTTTATTATTCATGAACAGTGGAAGAAATTAAAGTTCAACCCTCTGAGGCAGATCGAGAAATCTGTCCTTCCCAAGTGTAAAACAAACAACGCAATAGTGAGACTTACTCGTCTTCGGGTCATCAATAATCGGAACGATTTTCGTCTTATCATTCAAGTACATGTCCTTCGAAATCTCCTTCAGCACTCTCTACACCTCATTCCTCTCCTTCTTCCCCACATCCAACACAACTCCCTCCACCTTCTCATTATGATAATTTCGAATATGATTCTCCAGCGTTTCCTGCGTCTCGAACTCCTTTCCGCACACCTCGCAATTCCAATTTTCCTCCTTTCGCTCCAAACTCTTCAACAGCTCAGGAATACTCTCTCGAATCGCCTTCTCCTGCTTCAGCGCCTCCGTCTCCTCCTCCAGCTTTCCTCGCACCGTCTCCTTCTCCTTTTCCACGATGAAACGCCCCACCGATTCGCGGTGGTTTCGCACCCAGTCCAGATCCGACTGCGACGGATTGCCGTTTCGCCCGCCGGACCGAATCATGTCACGGCCGAATTTCTATTCGAACACCGACGAAACTCCCCACCTGCAGCGAAATTCCGAAGTCTTCGTCCTCGGCCACCCGCCAATAATCGAAGCCAAAAACATGCCGGAGAAACCACGCGACGACATACACGCAGTCCACGTCGGTGGTGTCGGGACGCACTTCTTTCAGCATTGTCAGGCAGGGCTCCATGGACACGTCCACCTCCTACCATCGAATTCGATTCGAACTCGCTACCCAGAACGACTCCAACGCGCGCAGCGCCTTCAAACTCAGCGACACGTCCTCCGCGACGGATTCGGCCGTGTTCAGAACCGCGGGAATGCACGATGCCTGCTTGAAGGAGGACTGCAGCGAGCAGTTCAGCTTCATTCGGCCCTTTTCTCGCGTGATCGGATCGATCAAAAACTCCGTGCCCTTGCTGAGCTCCTCCACGATCTTCTCCGCAGATTCCGCCGTGGCGGTGCACACCCAAGCGGCGCGGTACAGTCCGGAGGGCGGGCAGATCAACGGGTGGCCGACGTAGACGGCTTGGACGCCTTCGTGGGCAGAAAGAAGCGATCGGAACTCGGCGCGGGAGCAGCCGTAGGGAAGATTGTCGATGAAGCTACGCGATGAGGCCTGTCGGCCGCTGAGACATGCAGTGCGAGTCGATGTCGTCTTGCAGACGGCGCTGGAAGGGGGAGCTGCTCTCGCCCTACCCTTGAAAAGGGGAAACGGGGAAACCTCGGTGAGGATTTGGCCGGTGGCGATGAATTCGCTGAGACGACGATGAAGAGAGTGGATTTCCTCGTACCGCTCGCGGAGACGCTGCTGGATGCGGGTCGGCACGTATTTCTCTTGCATCCATTCTTCGTGGCAGTGGGCGTCGAACACGCGATTCGCAACTTCTTCGTCGTAACGCTTCATTTCACTGGGTGACACTCGATAATCGAATTGGTACTTTAGATAGCCTCTGCGGGCTGCTTCGGGCGTAATGCTATTGCTTTGGCGTCGGATATACTCCTTGAATGTTAATCGGGCGTTGGTATCGGCTAGGATAATGTGGGGAATGCTCCGCTCCTTATCTTCTGCGGGATAATGACGCTACTTCTCACAAAGAAAAGGAAAACTCGACATGATGGTGAGGACGTCTCCGATCATCGCCATGTCCGTGCGACCGACTGTACTCACGGCGGTGAGCGCTATCCCTAGATTCAAAACGACCAAGGGAACAAACCCAGAATCACTCTCGCTGCTGGAACCACTCGTATCTCGGTCACGACTTCGACTAGAAATCAACAAAAACAATTGGAAAGTCACGAGCGTTTTCTTCCTTCCGAACTATTGCTGGGAATTCTGGCATTTACAATCAAACAAATAAGTGTACAAAATATCGCGGCCAAAAGCGTCCTTAATGTACTTCTTTCCTTCTTCTTCCTATTTGTGATTCTACTTTCAAATTCATGCCATTTGGGAATCAGACCAAGCAAATCACGCAAATATTTGGGGAATCGATGAGAATGGCAAAAACACCCCGACTTTTGGAATTTGCACATCCGCGGTTTTTTGCTGCTTTTTCATTTTCATTCTAAGTAATAGTGCAGACATGACAATTAAACACAAAGAAGAAATTTGTACACTGTTTAGGTTAGGATTGATTGTAGTTATTACAGAACTGGGAGACAACAAAGTGATGAAGCAAGCTGTGGACAATGTTTTCATCGATGTATACGCTATCTCGAGCGACCTGATTGCTAGGCCTTCACTGAAAACGAAGTCAAGCCCAATTTTGTATACGACGGTTTGCTCTACATAGTCAGATTGATCTAGTATCTTTTCATGATCGTATCTAACCGATTCCAGTGTGTGTTGTGGATTTGCTAGTTATTTCATGTACAAGGACTTTTTCTCCGGAAAAGTAATGATCTTGATATTGTGCATTCTGTATTGAATCGGTTGGTGGATCACTGCTAGGTACTATGTTCTGTGTGGAGTGGATTACATCATTAACTTCTTCCTGATCCGAGATTGTTTCCTCATTGGATCCCTGCCCTCCGTACCTTCCAAAATTGGCTGTTCATTCGTAGGGAAGCAAGTATTGTGGAGCGACCGATTTCCGTGTGTCGTCGGTGAGCGGTTTTGGAGAGCCCCAGTCGCTTTTCGTCCCTTATTTTAACTCTAGATATACAATGACGGTGTCTGCTCAGCTGGGTTCGCAGAGAGTGGTCTACACCTACACGAAGCCCATCGCCAATTTCTTCGAGAAGAGCGGCCTGCTGCGAAGCGACATTGTGTCCAGCGAGACCAAGCAGATCATGGAGGCCTTCCGAACGCTGCTCAAAGAGACGCACGCGAAGAAGTCCGACTAATCGAGGAGCAACTCGTATCAGGGTATTTGTATGAAGCGGAACCGATTGATTGATTGATTGATTGGAAGTGTGGTTTCGGTCTTTGTTGCACAAACACGCCACAATTGTGATTGGAATTAAACGAAACGCTTACTGGTCCATCGACTGAACATAAGTCTGGAAACACGGGCAGAGATGAGTGAGCGGCAGCTTCTCCAGCTCCGAGAACTGCGTCTTCTTCACGCCCAGATGCAATTTATCGCTCTTCACCAGCTCCGCCAGCTCGTCCACCATGCTCTTCACGTCCTGCACGCTGGCTCCGCTCAGCCACTCGTTCATATTGAATCCCTTCAAACAGATATCGCCACTCATCAGCATCGACGCGCTCACCGAGAACGGGCTCTGCGTCGTCTCGTTGTACGTGACCACCACTCCCTTTCTACGCGTCGCGCCCCCTCCCCTTCCCTACCGCAGCTGCGCGCTCATTCCCGTCATCACCGCGCCGCCGCGCGCGTTCAGAACCAGTGTCGGAGCGGGCAGGTCGCTCAGGATCTTCTGGAAGTCCTACGCCTCGCGCGGCTCCGTCGCTCCTACATTGCTCTGCAGCTGCGACTCGCGGATCACCACGTCGCCGCCGACCTGGTTCGCGGGCTGGCAGAGGTCGTTCTTGCCCTTGCCGCAGTCCTTCACCACGTTCACCGTCTTGATGCCGCGAGCCTTGCACAGCTCGATCACGGCCAGACCCACCGTCGAGGAGGCGTCGTTCTGGAGCACCACGTCGCCGCTCTTCAGAGACACGAAGTCGTTGAGGAGGCGGTAGGCAATACCCGCAGAATTCAGAAGAACCGAGCAGGACTCGGCAGACAGACCTTCCGGCACGGGCAGAACGTCGTTCTCGGAAACGACCATTTGCTCGGCCCAGGTTCCTATGCGATAAGCGCGGATATCCATTACGAACCCTTGTAGGGACGGATCAGCATCACGGTATCTTTCTCCTTGAGAGAAGACACCTGCTCGCCGACCTTCTGGACGACTCCCACTCCTTCGTTTCCTCCGATCATGGGGAAAGTGAAGGGCTGCGGATTCTTACCAAGAACCTAAGATTGACTAATTCAAACGACTCTTCTTACAACATCCATATCATATCGCGAAAGAGAGGAAACGAGCATCTGGAGCTGAACATCATTCTTAGAAACGTCCTTCAATTGGACCTTTTGTCTTCTAATCGGATCACGTAATTCTGTCAATTCAAACCTCAAAACATTCGTCGGGTTTCCGTACTTCTGGAAAACCGCAGCATTTACAGTGCCAGCAAAGCGGCAAAGAGACGGTTTAAGCATAGAGTTCTTGAGAACAGCAATCGCGGCCATATTGAGCTCAAATACGTTGATATTAGTGAGAAAACAATACTTGTTTCTCCTTTCATTTGGGACACGTTGCCCCGAATCTGGCCCTATTTCTATCTCTCTCAAGGGATCTTAGAAACTCAGAAAGTGCAATGAATTACGGACAGCTTCCCAGCAATCTCCGCAAGCGTCCGTATGATATGGAGGGAGATCCACAGCTCGCTTCCTCTTCATTCACCCCCGAACCCATGTTTTTACGTATTCTTGCAAACGAGCGAAGTTTGGCTTCCATCATGATACGAGGGAAAACCTTTATTAGTGATCTTATGGTATGTCAGTTGTTTGTAGTTAACATTTTTAGGATCATTTCAATGTGAAAATCAATATTTCAAACGACCCATCTGTATTCAAAGGAACAAATGAGCGCTGTGTAACAATTAGTGGTTCTACGAAGAATATTTGCAATTCAATTAGCCAGATATTGGGGGTACTCCCTAACAAGGGCGATGGTCAACCGGATTCCCAATACTCGGAGCAAATCATCATTCCCTGGAGTAGTGCCGGAAAGTTGATCGGGAAGGTTGGCTCGAACGTCAAACGACTGAACGACGAGTATCATGTTGAAGTAGATTCGTTTTTTCGTCCGTGTTACGCAGATTCGCATTTCATCCGATACCGAATCGCCTTCAGACCGTCGAAATCGTTCTGTGCTGATTATCGGCAGTCCCGAGAATGTTACGCAAGCCAGCCACTACATCAAAGATTTCACGGGTGGAAACAGCATCGAGAACTACCCCGGCGATCTTTCCATTCGCATGTTCGTCCCCATCCAAGCCTTCTACCGTCTGTGTCCGCAAGACAGTTCGAAGTCCTACATTCAGGGCAAGTTCCCCTCCGTTGTCATCACTCCTTCGCCCGACATCTCCGCCTGCACCGGCTTTTCGACGCGAGGAGTGGATTTGGCGGGGCCGGGCGGCGCAGTCGCCGACGCCAAACGACAGATCGAGTCGATGGTTCGCGACTGGGTGGTTCACCACGAGATCGTAGCCCTGCGAGAGGATCTGTGAGCGTAGGATCCGCACGTCGTGCTGCTGAAATTGATCCTCAGTACTCCTATTGTGAACTCGGTGATCGGGAAGAAGGGCAGCAATCTGCAGCGATTTCTAACGGAGTTCAACTGCCATGTCTATGCTCCTATCGTGGGTGGGCACCACACCACGAGCTCGGATGGCTATTTGTATATCGAAGGTGTGGCGGAGAGCATTGTGCGCTGCATTGAAGATATTCTCGGACTGGTCTCGCCCTATCCGCTCAATAAGAAGACCACCGCTGATCTGAACTTTATATCCTAAGCAAGAAGGAATGAATGAATCGATGGTTGGTGGTTCTTAACGATTCACTTGAAATCTTCCAGTGAAACTCCCTCCACGGGCGTTTCTGCGACCCATGGAGCCGGTGCGGGCGCTGGCTTCGTGAATGGATCGACCATCCGTCGTGCCTTCGCATCGCATTCAAGCGTAGATCCGCCCAGCAGCGTTCCTTTCACTTCTCCTCCCGCTTCCACTGCTTCTACTGCTTCCACAGTTTCCACGATCCCCACGATCCCCACGATTCCTTCCACTCTTCCATCATCCGCTTCCACTTCATTGCCTGGTTCCATCGCTCCCAACAAATCGCTTCTGGACATTTCCATCGCTCCGTTGGCTCCGTTGGCTCCGTTGGCTTCTTCAGCGGCTCCTTCAGCGGCTTCTTCAGCGGCTTCTTTGGCTCCGTTGGCTCCCTCAACCTCCTCAACGGTCCCTTCGACTTCGATTTCCGCCTCGGCCTCTGCGTCCCTTCCCTCCTCCACTCCCATTCCTCCCTCTTCTTCTTCTTCTTCTTCTTCTTCCACTTCCGTCCCAGCCCCCGTTTCCACCTCCGAGAATCGACCCTCATCGCAGCCCTCCGCCTTCCCCGCCGCGGCTCCTCCCTACCTCTCTCCGGACCACCCCGCCTTCTACATGCAGCGCCCGCTCTTTCCCTCCCCCAACGCCTCCTTCTTCCCCGACCCGCTCGCCCTTCCTCCCTTTGTCGACAACCCCGCCGTCAACTCCTTCCGCAGCCCCGCGGGACCCGCCTCCTCCGCCCCCATGGCTTCAATGGGTCCAATGGGTCCAATGGGTCCAATGGGTCCAATGGCTTCAATGGGTCCAGTGGGTCCGGTGGGTCCGGTAGGTCCGGTGGGCGCGTTCAATTACCCGCTCGGCCAGCCGCTGCTCCGGAAGTACCAGGCGAAGCCAGCGCCGCCAGGAACGCAGTACACTTACATCAGCGGGCAGCCGTCGAAGGGGCAGGTGACGATCGGGATCCCGTGCTCGCTGTGCGGGGGCGTGCTGGGGAGGAAGGGGAACAACCTGCGCTTCATCAACCAGAGCACGCTGTGCACGATCTCGCTGCAGAGACGCGAAGATGTGCCCGAGGGCAAGTTCTATCGCGAGGCGGTCATTACGGGGTCGCCGAAGGGCATCGAGCGAGCTGTGTAGGCCTTGGAGGAGAGGGTGACGCGAAGGAGACTGATTCATCTCTTTATAAATCTACCGGCTTCCGATATTCAGGCACTGACCCAGGTGCCGTTTTCACAGAATACCGACCTGCAATGTTTCCTTTACTATTACCCTAGCTCGATGGACATTCCTCAGAAGGACACGCCTCCGAGGGAAGCACAACCATAACGCCTGTTTTTGAAAGACGATGTTGATGATGATGGATTTTATTTTTGATAGGACTTAGTAAGTCATCGGCAAAGTTTGTACCATGTTTGAAGCAACAAACACGAAATATAGGGCACAATTCTTATCTAGAACCAGCTTCGTTCTTTATGGGCGCTAGGAGAGGATTCATCTGCAAATTTCAAGATCAAACGCGTGCTCCTACCTGCATCATATACACGCAACTCCAAATCATCCACATACACACCGCAGAGAGAATCGCGATAATCACTCCGGCTCTGAACAGTAAAGGGAAAACAACGAAGATTACTCTGCTGCGGTTCGAGACATTTTCTTACACTTGTAGAGCGCTAAAACAACAAGAGTTCCGACAACTCCCAATATAACGAATACAAGAGTACCAATGAGAAGAGGATGCATCTTTCCCTTGAGTTCTTTGTCGAGATGACTACAATGGGGAAATGGAGAAATTGGGACATTTTGAAGACGAACGGACCCTATTGCGTATTGCCTTGTATCAAGGCGAAATACCTTATTCGTACTGCCCAATCGATTTTAGAGGTGGATTGACGGGGCTGCGCAAAGTTGGTGAATAATGGTCTGAATGGATCGTTTGCTCGTTAGATATGTGTAGACTGCAGAGCATAAACTGCAGAACACGAATGCAAGCCACTTTGCGCCAATCTATCATTATCTGCACGGAATATACCCTCGCAAACCTCCACACAATTTTATAAAAGAATGAACAAGAGTTGTCTTTACGTTTTGGTTGTACTTTGTGCGTTATCGTTGGCAGAAGCAGCAAGGAAAAAGGCTTTCTATTTCAATTTGTACAATGAACTTCAGGGATCGTGGATTTTGATGCAGTCGAAAGTGTCTATTTCTTCTGGAGACCTTATTGGTCTTTCAGAGCAACGTATGTTCAATGTGACCAAAAGCGATATCCCCAGCGAATTGGTGCTTGCAGAGATTGATCTCCCCACCCGGGAAGAAAAGCGCAAGCCTTACCAACTGTTGGTTTCTACCTCCGACAACTTTACGGCGGATGTGAATCTTTTTGAGCCTGGAGCGGACGAGGAGGTGAAAAAGCAGCTTTCTATCAAATTTGACCAGTTCATTAAGGATGAATTCTTTGTATCACTTGTTCTTGTCAGCCTTATGTCTAGTACACTTCAGGTGCCCTTGAGCGAATTCCTAACGCATACTACGAGCTGTCTCTGCTTCCTGGAAAGATGCTGAAATTCCAGGTTGATTTAAAGGATTCGGATGAGCGAGTGATTCTGATGGGAAAGAAGATTATTGTTGCCAAGCCCAAGACGTTCTTCCAGAAGTACGGAACGTACTTTGCTGTTGGTCTCGCTATGGTCATTCAGGTAGGGTCGTTGGGTCGTCTCTTACGTTTAGCTGATAACGACGCGTATGAATCAGAACGCTTACGGATTTTAGAGTATTAGTTCATTGTCTTTTTTGCCTGTTTGTTTCCCTCCCATTTTTTTAAGTTTTTGCCTTGGATGAGTTCTCGACGGCTCCACCAGGCCACCATATCCTTTAGTCGATCCAAACACAAGGGATCTCAAAAGGAAGGCGCTTCATCTTCATCCGAGGAACTGCGTCTCCAATGTCCAGTGTGCTTTGAAAACGTACCCCTTCTATGCCTCCAATACTGTGCAGATTCCGAAATCAATCATTGAAGAGCACATTGAGCAATGTCTTGAACTAAACAAAAAATCCGTGAACGCCTCGCCAATTAAAAAAATCCCCGAATCAATCCTATCGCAATCTCCCCTAAAACCAACATTCACTCAAATCGAGTCCCAGGCCGAACCACCAGCAAGTGTACGACAGAGTCCAAAGGTTTCTCGAAAAGTATACAACGAAAGACAACCCCTTGCGGAGCGAGTTCGTCCTACCGAATTTAAAGATCTTTATGTTTATAGAATCGACATTCCCTAACTTCTAGGGAAATCCTGACTTGTTTGGTCAAGATGCGGTTATACGAACCCTCCTCGAGCACGATCCTCCTCCATCTACAATTCTATTCGGTCCTCCTGGTTGCGGAAAAACCAGCATTGCCATGATCATATCCCACCACACTCGCTGCCCCTTCCGTTCGCTGTCCTGCTGCACTGCAGGTGTTCAGGACATCCGAACAGTCGCAGAGCAGGCGGAAAACGAATATCGACTTCGACATCTTCCCACCATCCTCTTCATGGACGAAATCCACCGCTTCAACAAGAAGCAGCAGGACATCTTCCTCCCCTCCATCGAGTCCGGCAAGCTCATCCTCATCGGCGCCACCACCGAAAACCCTTCCTTTTCCCTCAACAAAGTCCAAAAATCGGGACTTTTTTTACTTTCAGGCGCTCATTTCGCGCTGTCGCGTCATCGAATTGCAGCCGCTGAGCCGCTCCGATCTTCTCCACCTTCTCACACGCGCCATCACAGAGGACATCTACATCCAGAAAAGCGGCGTAGAACCGCGGGGATGCATCGAACCTAGGCGGTTTTTTCTAGCGAGATTTTGGAAATAATCGCGGAACGCTGCGACGGCGACGCGCGAATGGCTTTGAATTTGGCGGACGCCTGCGCCAGCTGCGTTCTGCACGCTCCGCAGAAGTGTGGAAACGTGGAAACCCTCACGGCTAGGGAGATTTCGCGGGAAATGGTGGATAGTGCGATGACGCAGCGGTTCGTTCGGTACGATAACCGCGGGGAAGAGCACTACAACATCGCGTCGGCTCTGCAGAAATCGATCGTGGGGCGCGTAGCGAGGTTCTTGATTAGAGAGGCAGCGACGTGCAGGCGGCGATCTATTGGCTGGCGCGGATGATCGAGGGCGGCGAGGATCCGCTGTAGGCGCAGAGCAGGCGATCAAGGCGGTAGGTTTATCGCTCGGCGGCTGCTGGTGATGGCCTCGGAGGACGTGGGGCTGGCGGACCCGCACGCGGTGCTGCTGGCCTCGGCGTGCTACCAGGCGTGCAGCACGATCGGACTGCCCGAGTGCGCGCTGGCGCTGACCGAGTGTGCTGCGTACTTGGCGCTCGCGGCCAAGTCGAACGAGGTGGCGCTGGCGTACAACCGCGTGCGGGAGCTGGTGCGGACGGGGGAGAACCCGCCGGTGCCGCTGCACATTCGGAACGCGCCGATTGAAAGCATGGAGGAGCTGGGGTATGGAGTGGGGTATCAGTATGGGTACAACAAGAACCAGACGTATCTGCCGAAGCCGTACCAGGAGAAACGGTTCATGGATGTGAGTCGAGCTGTGACGGATTTGAGGGAGATTAGCATGGAGAAGCGAGTGAAATGTGGTGATAGTTGATGATGGGTACGTTGTTTGTTCACATAGTATTGTTTGAGTTACTGTGGAGTGAGGTGTGGCATGCGGAGTACACGCGGGATGAGAGGATGAAGAGTAGAATTGCTTCTATGGCTTGCGGTCTTGTGCATTATCTGTACGATAGGGTTCACGGAGGAAATAGAGATTACTGTAGATAATGAAGTGGTGAAAGATGTTTGATATCGAATTCGAAGTGAATTGTAGAAAACACAGGAAAAAGACCTTAAAAAGGAGATAAATAGGCTCTATGACGAAATTGTAGGTAAAAAATGTGGGAATATAATCAAAAGGAGAAGCTAGACGCCATCATCAACGAAATGGATGAGGAGATGAAATCTATGGAAAAGAAGCAATACCCTCGTATTGAAAATTTGAAAACAAGAATCAATAAAGTGCAGTCGACGATCAGCTTATACAACAGGGAGATTTCTCAAACAAAGGCTTCAATTGACTCCAAAAAGTTCTTACTCGCTAAAATTGAGAAAAATGCAGGTATTTCGAAGTTCGAGTCTACGCTGTACAAGATATTCATCGTTATCAATCGATTCTTAGCTCGGATCTTCAACTTCTTGTTAGAGTGGATTCAGAGAATGTAAGAGGATACTTTGGTTTTGTGATGTGAGAGATTCTAAGATTTCCATGTTCCTATATCAACGTGCAAGAAAGTATTAGAGTTTCTCTTTCAATTAAAATAGATAAACCATTTCATGTATTGGGTATTTGTTAAATAAAGGAAGTTGTTGATGAGTATGGAGAGGTTTTTGGATTGGATTAAAAACATTAAAAATAATTATTATTTATTATCAAATAAGCAGCAATGTTGGAATGTGTGGTAAGCAATATAGAAGAACGAAAGAAGGAAAAGCGAAATGGAGAGAAAGCGATTCGATTCCATCCACAAGAAAAGTTTTTGAATGAATAGCACATCTTCCAACGCATGATTTCAAAAGGTCAAAAGAGGGGAATTATTCCAATTCGACAAAATAGCATGGAAACGGTACGAAACTATTAAAAACGCATTGAAATTGATAGCCATATAATCTCAACATACATACTGAATAAGATGCCATTTTCAAACTCTCATTTGGTCAAAAAACTATTATAATCTATCACTGATTATACCTTGTGTTTATCCAAAAAAGAAC
Source organism: Blastocystis hominis (assembly GCF_000151665.1). Lineage (NCBI taxonomy): Eukaryota > Bigyra > Opalinata > Blastocystidae > Blastocystis > Blastocystis hominis. The sequence continues at coordinate 24,878 of NW_013171833.1, forward strand.
ATTGATTCACAAAAGGGTAAAAATCGATTTGAGCAAGGAAAGATGCAAGGGTTGTTTCGCACCTCGTTTATCTTTTCAAATGATATTGTTTGGTACAACCTGTTAGCAATTCACTTAGGAATAGGTTTCCGGGGCATATGACAAAAGCACTCAACACGGTGAAGAAACTCTGCCACAATGTTGATATCATGGTGGAAGTCCGAGATGCTCGAGTAGAAACAGCACCTATTTTAGATATAGATTCCTTTTTCATCCATCAACACTGAAGTAGAAAAGTCTTTGGCCAACAAGCCTCGACTTATTTTGTTACATCGAAGTGATCTCATCTCAAAGCAAGATCAGCGAGCTCTCCTTGATTATTACAAACGAACCAATGACCACGTTTTACTCACCTCCACCAAAACGAAAATGAATATGAACGCAATCGTTCCGACTCTGATGTCTATCAAGCAAAAGCGATTTGTCTCTGTGGGAAGCTATTTCGCGGTTATGGGAATACCAAACGTGGGAAAGAGCAGCATTATCCGGCACATCCAAAAATCCTCGTTGGATTTCCGAAAGAGTAGCTGTACACGGTATGGAATTACCGGCAGAGAAGAGTCCACACGTTGGAGGCGTTCCTGGCATCACCAAACGCGTTGCTTCGACCAAAGTCCACAACGATCCGGATGTTTACATGATCGACACGCCTGGAATCTTTCTGCCGAGCGTCTCCGACCCAGAAGTGGGAATGAAACTGGCGCTGTGTGGATCTGTGAAGGACAGTGTTGTGGGTGAGGGGGAGATCGCGGACTACCTTCTTTTTCTTTTGAATTCCAAGCAGAATTTTAGTTATGTGGAGCAAGTGGGGCTGAAAGAACCCACGGATAACGTGGATGTGTTGATCGATCGAATGATGGATCGATTTGGTCAGGATGCGATTTCTTCTGCGAGAAGGTTCATAAAAATGTATCGCGAAGGCAAGTTTGGTCTGTTTCTATTAGATTCCTTGAGTTTACCTGTTTGTTTTTCTATCCACACAAACGATTCACTTCGATCTTTAATGATGTTGCTTCCAACACAACACAACACAACACCCTTATCCCAACAAACAAAACTCTACAAACGAATGCTTACAACTCTCTCAGCACGCTTGTCTCTCCACACTCGCACTGGCACGCATTCTCCACTGAGAAGCACTGACACATCTTCGCATCGCTCATCCCGCGACCCACAAACCGCGTATCGCACCGCACACCTCCTGTCCGGAAGAACCAGTTCTTCACTTCATTTTGCAGCGGCTGGCCCTGCGCCAGGAACGCATCTGCATCCACATTCATCACATACTTCTCGAACGGCAGCAGTCCGTCGCTCAGTCGCAGCGTGCACTTCGTGTATACGCAGCTCACGTCGTTCTCCTCCACGCGGATCACGTGGTTCTGGCTGCTCCGCAGGGAGATCGAGCCGGGGCCGCGCTCAGCGGGGGTCGAGAAGGTGATGACGATGTCGCTGTGGGGGTCCACGTCGCGCGCGAACTCCGCGGGGGTGATGCTGAGCACTTCGAACGGCGTGGTCTGCAGCGTGCGGCGCAGCCGCAGCGTGGATCGTGAAATCGTGGAATCGGCGTAATCGGGGAAGACGACGTAGTCGGTACGGATGGAGCCGTCAGTCTGGATCGTGGAAATGTCGCGACCCACGGCGCACCAGGCGTGATAAACGAGGTCGGCACGGATGAGCGCACCGGTGACGTCGTAGGCGAAGAGGAAGCGGAAGGGATCGGTAACGGAGACCACGGTGGCGTTCTGCGCCCAGTTGGACAGGAAGAGATCCAGAGAGCCCGGTCGACTCTGCACACCTTCGTAGGGAGCCACGTAACAGACCAGATCGCCGAGGAGATTCGTGGTTACGGAGACCGATACGGTGAGCGAGGAGGTTGGCTCGCCGTCCACCACCAACACCGGAACGAATTCCGACGTGGCCATCGTAGACACGGAGAATTGCGTAGTGATCGACTCGGCACTGCCCACTTCACTCGTGACGCACTCCAGCGTGTAGGAAGTCGCGGGGATCAGACCGTCGAACACGTACGAGACCTCGCGTCCCGCGGGGAACGAGACGGTTCGGCGGAAGGAAGAATACGCGGGAGCGCGAAGCTCACACGTGGCAGTACAGAGATAATTGAAGGATCCAGTAATGGCCACCGCAGAGTCCCACTCAATGCCCTCGTCCTGATTCCACCGCCACTCCGCAGCCAGCGCCTCCAAAACCGCGGTGATCTTCTCTTGGCGGGAGAGATAGCCGTTGAACGCGGCGACGCTCAGATAGATGGGCGCTTGCTGCAGGTTCTGCAGGTTCTGCAGGTTCTGCAAGTCCAGGAAGCAGTTCGTGGTGGTGACTTCGCTCTCAATCACGGCCATCGACGCCATCGACGAGCGTCGCACCACGTAGTACCGAATGCTGGCGCCGCCCAGCTCCGCCGGCTCTGCCCACTGCACGCGCAGCGAGGTCGAGGAGAGCGCGGCCACCTCGAGGTTCTGCACCGCGCCGGGCGCGACGACATACGCGGCGAGGGTGATGGGAGAGGAGGCCTCGGAGAGGATGGAGCACGCGGCGGAGCACAGCGCCACGCGCAGCGAGTAAGCCACGCCCGCTTCAAGAGAGAGCGACAGCTCGGGTTGCTGGACGTCGCCCTCTTGGAGGAGCGCGTCGGCGGCGAAGAGCTGGTAATGGTAACCGACGAAGGCCTGCCCGAAGAGCTCGCCTGCCGACCAGACCCAGCGCACCTGCGTGGCTTCGAAGGAAGCCACGACGGGCGCGGAGGGAGGCAGCAGCACGACGGGGCGGTAGACGGAGAAGGACGCGAAGGCGGACCAGTAGGCGCCCTTGCGGACACGCCAAGTGATGGGGATCACGCTGTTCAGAATAGCGCCCTCAACGAACACGGAACTCGTCTGGAAGAACTGGCTCTGCAGATTGCTGCCGATAAAGGCAATCTGCGCTTCATCGTAGATGGCACTGCTGTAGGGAACATCGATCTGCAGAGACACGCTGCGGTGCGCGTAGTCCACTTCCGTGATGCGGATCGCACTCTCCAGAATTGGAGGAGGCGCCAACGGAACGCCGGCGCGGGTCGAGAAGGTCGCTATGAGGGTTTCCGCGGGGAAGGTGAGGCCATTTCGGGACACGAAGCTGTTGGCATTGATATAAAGCGTGCCTTCGCAGGACGGCGGGAAGGAGCCATCGAAGGCGAAGCCAATGGTGTAGTCGGAGATGAAGATCGCGGTGGTGGGATAGGAGAACGTGGCCTCGGCCAATTCAAACACGATGTGGATGTTCATGTGCTCGAATTGGTCGTTGATCACCTCGCCCACGCGCACATTGCTCGTGCAGTAGACAGTGTATTGGTTGGCATCGGTCATCGTCGACAGCGCCACGTCCGTCGCGCCATCGGCCGGCACACAACGCAGCATCGGCAGGATGGGCTGGCAGGAACCCGTCACATATTCCCACTGCTGATAGGCGTTGCAGCGATAGGTGATCATGCCCGAGTAGTCCACATCGCAGTTCTTATGGAACACTTGACCGAAGTAGCCTTCCGGGTACCCAGCCGCTTCGTCCGCGGGGCACACCACCGCCACGCACGTGTCTTCCAGCACTTCCCACACGCCCGTGCGGCACACCTGGACCTTCCGACCCACCATGCCCTCCGCACACGACAGCGTCACCGTCTCGTTGTGCGCATAGCTGTTGTCTCCGATCGTGCAGAACGCGTCCTGGCAGTTGTCCTCGACCTCCTCCCACTGCGCAGTATTGCCCACCAGACTGCAGCGGCGCGTGATCGAGCCCACCATGCCCTCCGGACACGCCTTCGAGGCCGTCTGGTTGAACGGCGTCGTCGGGAACCCGTCCTCCGCCTCGCACTTCAGCGGCGTGCAGGTCGACACGCCCGCCTCCCAGAGACCGTTCGGGTTGCAGTACCGCGTGATGGAGCCTTCCAGGTAGCCCTCTGCGGGACAGTCCAGCACCACGGTGGTGTTGGGCCGCGTGGCGGGCCACTCGCCCACCTCGATGCACCATGGGACACAGCGCGAGACGTCCTCCTCCTCGCTCCAGAATCCCGTCGCCAGACATTCGCGTCGCTTCATGCCCTCGAACAGATCGCCGCAGGGCACTTCCATGATCGTGTAGCGCGGTGTGACCGGGTACTCGCTCGTCGCCGCGCAAGAACAGCCGTCGTCCTCCTCGTTCGCCCAGCCGGACACCGTGCACTCCGCGCGCACCGACCCGACTCCGCAGTAGTGCACCGCGAAGGCGCTCACCACCGTGCGGTCGAACAGCTCGTTGGCCGCGCACGCGCACGACGCCGAGCTGATCGCGCCCCACTGACCGTTCGGCTTGCACACACGGGTCAAGTAGCCCTCCTCGCACGCCTGCTGGCCCTCCTCCGTAGGCCGCGCCTCCGTCCAGCCATCCGCCACGCAGCGGCAGTCCGCGTAGTCCACCGCCTCCCACTCCGCCGCGCGGCTGCAGCGACGCTCCATCGAGCCCGACAGACACGCCACCGACACGCTCTCGCCGCGCAGAACCGCGGGGAACACCACGTCCTCTACGGTGTCCGAGTCCTCCGCGCAGCCGCAGGTGTCCTGGAGGATCGTCCAGTTACCGGTCGTGTCGCAGAACGCGTCGATGCTTCCCGAGCCGCAGATTCGGTTGTAGGTCGAGTTGGCCGGTCGGAGCGGCAAGGCTTCGAAGCTCGCACAGAAGCAGTCGTCGTAGTTCACAGCCTCCCACATGCCGCTGGTGCAGCGACGCGTGCGCTGCCCGTAGCCGCAGGAGAGGAAGGCCGTGATGGAGTTCAGGTCGGGATCGATGTACTCCACCGCGTCAAAGCCGCCGTCCGCCGCGCAGCCGCAGCCCGACCAGTCCACAGTCGACCAGACGCCCGCTGTGCAGGTACGCTCGATCACGTGTCCGTTGCCGCAAGTGTAGGTGTAGGTGCCCAGATGGGGTGTGATGGGGAACACGCCATCCGCGGGACAGCTGTCGTCTCTGCAGGAGCCATTCGGCGGCAGCCAGGAGCCGTCCACTTGGCACTCACGCGTGATCTTCGCGCCGTTCTCGCACACGATCTCGTGGATTCCAGCGGGCTGGGCGCTCCACTCGCCGTCGGCGGGACACTCGCACGGCAGGACGGCTTCGCCCCACACGCCGAACTCGCCGCACTCGCGCTTGGCGTCGTTCAAGGGGGAGTCGACACAGGTGATCTTGGCCCACTCGCCCGCATCCGTTTCGCTCCACTTGTCCTCTGCGGGACACTTGCACTGATTGACCAGCGAGTCCAGATCGAAGTGGCCCGTCGCGTCGCAGGTGATGCTCATCGTTCCCGAACCGCACGGCACCTGCTTCGTCGTGTTGGCGTCCATGATCTCGAAGAGCGCCAGGCCCGTCGCGTTGGACGAGCAGCCACAGTAGGAGTCGGTAATATGGAACCACGTATTGTTGCCTCGGCACTGCTTCAGAATAAAGCCGATCATGCACGGGAAGTTCAGATAGTCGCCCACTTCCACCTCGTTTCCGCTGTCATCCAGACAGTTGCAGTCATCGTAGTTCACGCGCAGCACGCCCATCTCGCACACCGCCGTCGCGGTGCCTCCCGTCACGCACTCCATCGTCATGTTCATTCCGTGCTCCATCGCGGGCCACTGATCCATCGCCGCGCAGCTACAGCCCGAGTAGTCGAACTCCGTGACTCCCGTGTCGGGGTTGCAATAGCCCTTGTAACACTGCGGCAGATAGGCATCCACATATTCGCCATAGCCCGCCTTGGGGAACACGCTGGTCGCGGGACAGAAGCAGGTGTTGTTCATGTTCTTCCACTCGCCGAAGAGGTCACAGTACGCCGTCTTGGAGTGGCTGCCGCACTGCTCCTCGAAGATCGTGCCCGCAGGGGTTTCGGGGAAGCCGTTCATCGCGGGGCACGAGCAGTTCGTTCGCTCCTGCACCGTCGTTCCCGTTTCGCTGCACGTGACAGTGTATCCGCCCACGGGACACTCGTGATTGTACGTCGAGTTTAGAGGCAAATAGCCAGTGATCTGGTCGAGGCCGCGGCACGAGCAGCCCGAATAATCCACCACGCCCCAGAAGCCCGAATCCGAGCACTCGCGCGCCAGACTTCCCACTTCCGAACAACTCGCGGAGCCCATCGCACCGGCCATCGTCTGCTCGAAATCGCTGTTCGCTCCGCAGAAGCACTGCGACGCGTCCTTGTTCTCGTAGTGGCCGTAGCCGCCGCAATACGCCGTTCGGCTGCCCACGTCGCAGTCCACCGTCGCCGTTTCGAAGAGCGGCGTCCAGATCTCCGGCATTCCCTCGGGAGCATCCGTGACCGTGCACATGCAGTCGTGGTTGACGGGCTTCTCCCAGCGCGCGGTGAATCGGCCGCACCTCTGCGTACGCGAGCCGCTGTCGCACTGAATGACCGAGTCGGTATCGATGAATGCGGAGGGGAACTCGTCCACGCTCTTGCAGCGACACTCGCCCTCCACACGCCACGACTCGAAGTCCCATTCTCCATAGTACTCGCCGTTCGCGTCCACCTTCCGCATACAGTCCATCAGCACGCGACCGCCGCCTTCCTCGCAGGCAATCGACGCGGTTGTTCCAGACAGCGTAACGGGGAATCGTCCATACGCAGGACACGATCCATAGCAGCCCATCGCGTCCACGTCTCCCCACACTCCGTTCTGCATGCAGCGACGTCGCTGGAACTTGAGGGCGTTATCGGGACAGGGCAGCGCGACATCCGTTCCGGAGGGCGTGTCGGGCCACCCCATATCCGCGGCACACATGCAGCCATAGTCGCCGATCTGCGTGTCCCAGAAACCGTACGGCACGCAGATGCGCGCCTTGGAGCCGATCTCGCAGCGAATCCAGGCAGCTGTGTTCACCAACGTGGATTCCCAGGTGATTTCGTTCTCGGTCTTGGGGTCGCAGGCGCAGTGGCTCAAGTCCTCCTCGCCCCAGAACCCGTTGAATCCGCACAGACGCGTCACCACGTTGCCCGGCGTTCCCGCCTCACCGCACGGCCGCGTCTGCGAGCTGTTGTGGTTCTGGACGCCCCACATTCCGTCCTCCGTGCACTGGCAGTCGTGGCCGATCGGCTCCTCCCACTGTCCGTAGAAGCTGCAGCGTCGCGTGACCGTTCCGCTCATACAGTCGTGCTGCATCGTTTCTTCGCGGTTGGCGGGGTACCACACGATGCCGTCCTCCTCCCTCCTTCCGCAGTTGCAGTTCATGTCTTCGATCTCCTGCCATTCTCCCGCTCTGCACAGTCGTCGCAGAGATCCTTGATTATCACAGGTCAGCACGGCGTATTGGCCGTCGTAGGTGGCGGGCCAGGGTCCCTCCGCCTTACAGTTCATCGAGGGCAGCGGATCCCAGATACCGCGCCATCCGCACATTCGCTTTCCCATCGGATCAATCACATAGTCGCCATAGGCAGTCTGGTTGTAGGTGAACCCGTTGACCGTTTCTTCCGGACAGTAACAATCATCGCGCCGCGTCGTGAACGTCGCATTGAAGTTGGCACTCTTCGAGCAGTAGAAGGCGTGGTATCCGATCGTACAGCTCAGGTGCGACTCCATGCCCACACCCACAGCAGGCCAATCGCCATCCGAACACAGTCCGTACGTGGTCGCCAGCACGCGGTTCGACACCAGAGGACGAACCGTCGACGATCCGCTGGCCTCCTCCACGAACACATAGATCTGGTACTCAGTAAAGGGCTCCAACCCCGCGATCTGGAAGAGATGGTTGGCCAGTCCGGTCATTCCGGTGAATTCCTTCTTGTCGAACAGCGCGATGTCCTTCAGCGTGAGGGACAAATCGCTCGTGTAGTAGACCACAACACGCGGAGGCTCCGCTCCGGACCACACATAGCGATTGCTGATAGTCACCGAGTACGAATCGGAGTCTTCGAACGATGCCGTGTTGTCGCAGCTCTGCATCGTGAACTGGAACGCGTACCGATTTCCCTGCAGCAGCGGGCTCAGCGCCGGAATGCTCACGAACGAGTAATCGCTGTGAGCGTAGATCAGTGCCGTGTAGCTCGCCGGCTCCAGCTCGAAGCTAAGGAAGTACTGCCCGTTCGCGTCCACGTCTTGCGTGCAGGAACCCTTGTTCTTGATGTCGTCGATCGTGAACTCGTCGTCCTCCTGCGCGCGAGGCACCGGCAGCACGCACACCTCCACGTTTGCGTGGCCCGCAGATGGCGAGATGTAGAACTGCACCGTCTTGTAGCTCTCCTGCTGGCACTGGTGGTTGTAGTTGACTAGGATCAGAGGCGAGGAGCTTACCTACAGCAGTTCGCGTAGTCCGGCTTGTCCCATTTTCCGAAGTTGCACAGACGCTCCGCTTCTCCTAATGTACAGGTCTTGCTCGCATAGTTTTCCGTTTCAGTCATCGCAAATCCGTTGTCTCTCGCACAGTCTACCACGTCACAATGTGAAAACACGAGAAACAGCAATCGTAGGCAATAATGTCGTTCATGTCCCAGGTACCTGTCATGTTGCAAGTTACCTCGATGTACCCGCGGTCGCACATGTGATGAATGGTCTCACCACGTTTCACATTTTGAAGCACAGGAACTTCTTCACTCGGAGCACACTCTACAGATCAAAAAATGGAACCAGGGTCCACGGCAGTTATGATCCTGAATGCGTCCCCACTGCATATCTCCCATACACATTCTGGTTAAATAACCGATATCGCAGGCTACGGTAGCTTCTTCAAAGACAGGAACTTGAGGCCAGAAGCCATCGGAGCTACAATATTTACCCTCCGAAAACACAACGGCCAAAAGCATCTAGAAGTCGGAAAACAAAAGACAGGACATACAAGTCCAATAACAAACTTTGAATACATTCAAACCCAGTAAGACTAAGCTAATAGCTTTTATTGTAAAATAAATGGTTTCAAAAATAAAGAAGAATTGTGGAATTGTGAAAATAGTGTTGAAATTGGGTATGAATGGAAGAACTGGATTATTTAGGGAGGGAGTTGTTTTTACTGTGAAGTGGAAGGAGATGAGCGGAAATGGGATATTGTGGAATGAATAGATCGAAGAGTGTTGTTTCCAGTGGAAGCGTTTTGTTTTTCGTTCTATTCATTTGGAATTTTATATAGATGGGATAGAAAGAAATAGGGTATGTAGAAGATGATGATAGGAATGAAAATGGAAAAGCTAGCGATAAGCAGTTTTTGGGTTATCATTTATAGTAATAATATGTGATATGTGTATAGTAGAATCGAATAGTAGAGTTTGTGAGAAAGGTGGGTGTGTCGTTGAAGAACTGAGCAAAATAATGTAGAATACATAATATATTTTATACGAACAAATAGAGATATATTCATATTCCACTGTTTCTAGGTTTTTCGATAGTTGGTGTGCAGTTTTTGTCGTTTTGATGCACTCTGAACCTATCAGAGATTGTTATATTGCCAGAGAATACTATCCCTTATTCTAACCCATATAGTATCCCCCACCTGCCAAATAATGCAGAATATCTCCTATTTAAAGGAAGGATCGAATTGTGCACCACTTCAATAGGGATACAAAGTGATTCACAATGTTGTTCTATTACGAGCATGAATAACAATAGTATACATAATACTTGCTGTTTGAGTTGGTTGATGAAAGTGAAATGCTTTGGTTCCCAACTCATTAGGATGAATAGAATTACTCACTAATAGTGATATCAGTATTGTTGATGATAAAGCTGAAATCCATAAGAATGGACTCTATGGGAATGAGTAGTTGTCCAATATCAAGCTGTGAGACATATCTGGCTGATTATTTGTTGGAGGCAACAATCAAACTATTACTTTTCAGATATATAGATATATGTATATAGAAAATAGACATTGATATCTATCTATCTATCTATCTTCTTGAATACCTTACTGAAGTTGTACTAGTAGTGTGTAATTTACAATGAGAGCGCGAATATGATTCCGATCAAAGTCGCCCTTTAACCCCTTGCAACGAGTATTTCTTGTTGCTCACAAAGGCAATATGTATTTTTGCCCTTCATAAGAATGAGGTCGAAAAATAGGCTTATTCACATCGCGCAATTTATCACCTCGCGTCCCATCCCTTGTTAAATAGAGATTACCCATGCATTACTCCATTTTCATACAAGATTCACTTAGTAATGGTACATTCGAATGGATTAACCCTTGCAAGTTCAAGGATCCATACGTCACATCCAGAACTGTGCTATTCAAACCCAATCAAGTCATATTCATTAACGTGGACACGACCAATGTGGTGACGAACTCCACTTTCATTCGTTTCAATCCAGTCGCCACATATTTGCCGTGTGTCGAGTTTGCCAACAGCTTGTAGAGTTTCTTCTCCACAATGGTCTTGGATTTTGCTCGTTTCTCATTCAATATGTTCACATATTCGAAAATGAATGGAGCTTGCTTGAAGAGTGTATACATTAAACCCTATGAACGAAATCAACCAAAGTAAATTGAATCGATAAATGTCGTACATATTCAGCAACAATCCAAACAATTACACGTTCAAGAAGCTCGACAACATGCTCATCAACATGCCCGAAAACGACGGCAAACATGTCCTCATTCGTGAAACAGTGGATGGCGTTCATCAATATTCATGGACGATACCTTCTGGGTGTTTTGTGAAAGTCAATAAGGCCACACTGTTTGAATATACACACACATCCACTCAACCATTTAATAATCAATGCCAATTCGAATTATCTTCTGCTTTCTATCATAATCACATCGATTCCATGTTACAATGAGAATGATGACCTATTCAAACATTGTAATTCCATCGAATCGGTTGTGGATAAGGGATACAAGGTGAGTGTTTCAATGGATGGTGTGTGTTTGCTCGATATGCCATTCATCGATACACTCAACAATCTTGTGATCCTTTCCCATACCAAACTGATAAATGGAATAGATTGGACAAGTGAGAGTCATATGATCTCTGCATTCACGAATATCCCTTCTCTTGTATGTCTGAGAGGTGTGAAGAGCATCACGATCGTTTTCGAACATCTGAGCGAGGTTGTTTCTTCTTCTGGGTGCTCGTAATGGGTCGATGTGACCTTGCTGCCTCTCTCAATGCATTGGGTTCCTTTCGACTCTTGGATCGAGTGACAGGCGGTGCTGGTTGTGGTTTGCATTTGCTTGCCAGCAGTTCCCAATGATAACACTTCTGTGTGCTATTGCTTTCCACATTCTTCACTTCGTACATCAATGGCATGACGTGATCGTCAATGTCAACCACTTCAATCAAGTCCTGAGACCATTTGCTTGTCAATGATCGCTTTTCCAGAATGCGAGGTCTTCGTGTCATTCCAACATAATCACCCACATCGAATTGAGGTGTTGTGTCCTTTGCTGACATGTTGGATGGTTCTGATTTCTCCGTGTACAAGATATCGTTGTTGTTGTTCCAAATTTCATTGGGTGTATATCCGATGTCTCTGTTCTTCCTTGCATTGTGTCTACGAACTGCACCATCGGTCAAATCAAACCATACACCTTTCCATTGATTGATTGAATGGAAGGAAGGAACCATGATGTGTTCCTTGATATCTCGAATTGTTCGTTCAGCTAGTACTGCCTTATTCGCTGAATCCATGTGATACATGGTGATATCATACTTGTTCAAGATGTTGGTACGAAAGCTGGCATTGGTGAACTCGGTATCTCGATCCGAGCAAATATGCTTTGGTGATTCACCATATGTCTGAATGATGTCCTTCATCACATGAGTGACTTCTGTAGCACTCTTGCTTTTCAATTTCCCAGTCATCAGGTATTTCGAATATCCATCAATCCATACAAGGACATATTTGTATCCACGATTCTTGTGGAATCCGGTACTCTTTTGTGATCCTAATACTTCCTGTATCGATTTGTGTTGTTTGGAAGAGAAATCGATGAGATCGATGAAGTATATGTTTTGTTTGAATCCACTGATGATCACTCGAGTGGCACCTCTTCGTTTAGCTGGTTTCCATAGTTCCTTGATTTCGTTCATGTTCCACACACACCTCGATAAATGAATCACTTTATTCAAGGAATGAATAACTTGTGTCAGAAAAAGAATCACAAACTGGTTATAGATTCGAAATGCATTTTCTCCACTATACTCTATTTCAAATAGAGTATCACTCGCATTCAACATTGCGATGATCGTTTCGATATCATATGTACCTCATGGAATCGATAGAATATGGAGACTGGATCCAAATACACTCATAACTTGTATCCATTGTGGTAATTGAGAATGTAGTATTAATCATGGTGTTCAGAATGGCAATGATTTCAGTCAGTGCATAATAACCAGGCGAGATCGTTACCTCTTCACCATTGGTGTTTGTCACCACATTGGTTGAGTTCACAATATTGAACATGACTTGATTGGGTTTGGATAGAACAGTCATGGAAGTGATAAATGGATTTCTGAACTTGGAAGGATTGATTGAATCGAATGAACCATTGATAGGTGAATCTTGTATGAGAATGGAATAATGCATGCTCTCTCTTTACCAAAGACACTTATGACTTGCATGGACAACAATAGATGGATTTGTGATGACAATGTACACACATTGGCTTTCGGTCATTACAAATAAGCAAACAAACATGTAAATACGAGAGAAATAACAATAATTCACATTAGCTAGGTACGTCTACTGCTTTCTTGTACCCATGTATAACTGACGCAACAAACACAACAATAGAAACGAGCACTAGGTTGATAGTAGAAAGGAATTGGAGTAAGAAAGCACGAAACCTGCTTCCTGACCGATGATTGTCGACCAAACAGCCTAGGAATGATAGTCGAGGACTCAGAATCGGTTGGTCGATTACAACGATGGACAAAGAATCGCAATTGTGGTCATGGCGCAAAATAGCATATAAAGAAAACTGCCACCAGGTTTCACACAAATAGTGCCATTCCCTTACTACTATTGCTCCATATTAATGAGGTTTAAAATGGCTACAAGTTGATAAATCATATTATTATTGATCGAAAGAGCTTTTGTTATAGTGAAAATAGGATCATTTTTGTTATGTGACATGTATCAAATATGGATGAACTCATCAATAGAAATAGGAAGGATGAATCAGTCATTTACCATAAGTATTGTTGTATTTCCTTTGATATATGACTAATCTGTATACTATAGTCTCGAGATACTTTGAATCAATACTTGGAAAATGAATATCTGCAATAGAATAACAACAAATGTGTATTGTTTCATTTTGGTGCATATTGTGTGATATGAATTGTATCAAAGCCCATAATGAATTCATATTCTAAATGTGACAACTAATAATGTTGCTAGTTCGTGTTATAAGCTGAGAGAAGGAATGAGCAGTATTAACAAACAAGAGTCTTCACAATAGTTACTACTCAGATAGTATTGATTGTGAATAGTTGATGTTTTGTTATCATCATCATCATTATTCTGTATGGGAAGAGAGAATAATGTGTATTTGTGATTGATTGTATATTTTGGTTTATTATTATGCTCCATGGAATAGAATACTGTGAAAATAAGATAGGTAAGTGTGGAATAATCAGAGATGGCCAATATGAATGAAAACAACAACAATACTAGAATGCAATAGAATAGTAGAAAATAACATATATACGAAGTAGCAATGGAAATGAAGTCATTTTCACAAATTATGACGAACAATAGCTGAAATGATGATATTTCACAGGGATCTGTTTTAGCACATCCTGAAATGAATTACATAGATCATGCATAGTTTTGCTTCAAAACAAACAAAATCCAGACAAACACGATTCTATCATTTCATTGGTTTAACACAATGTTTGATTCTGTTAAATCCATTTTCATAAAATAACTAATTCTGAGTAGCAGGAACAATACTGTTGATACTTAGTACTGGAATAACCAATCGATGAATGAATGATTGGAGTTTGTAGTAAATTCCGTTATTGTTAGTTGGAATACACAATGATTGGTATATAGTGGTTGGAACTGAATGATTCCTAGATATTATCACAGATTGTATGCTATATGTGAATAGAATAGTACTGGAATGATTTGTGTAATTGGTCACAATCTATTGAATGAATATGAGTTGGATGGACAAAGATTGCATAGCATGGAGATGGTTTGTATCATGAATGGATGAAAGAAAGGAGAAAAGAAGAAATAGTATTCATTGCTTAAGATCATGATCCATTCAATGATATGTATCAGTCATTTATTTATTAATGTAATACGTGATAATGATAATGAAGAATGAATGAGAGAGAATCGAAATGAATGGGAATGTGATTGGTTGTGATATTGGAGTTGGATTCGATTCGATTTCAGCAATTCAACACTGAAATGAAAACAAACAAATGAATGAAAACAAATGAATGAATGAGTAATCCTACAAACATTGATTTAAATTGAGTGCATACTGTGATTATGTATATTTTGTACCATAAGAATGAATGATGGATTGTTGACAAGGAAATATCGTTAAATCTGTATAAAGTGGACCAATAATGTGAATTGCAATGGGATATTTGAATGATTATACCATCAAATCAATGAATGAATGATTGAATGAATGAAAAATTCTCTTTCTGTGGAGTGATTCACAAAACAACAAAGACCTTTATCACAACCAATGAACTGTAATTCTGCATCAATAATGTCATCGATTCAATCATTCATTCATTCATTCATTCATTCATTCATTCATGGTTTTATAACTGTTTAACGCATGATTGATTGATTGATTGATTGATTGATTGAATCAACCAACAAATCATTGAATTAATGAATAAATGAACGAAAGATTCTCTCTCTGTGGAGTGATTCACAAAACAACAAAGACCTTTATCACAACCAATGAACTCTCATTCTGCATCAATAATGTCATCGATTCAATCAATCATTCATTCAATCATTTGTTCATGCTTTTAGAACTGTTTAACGCATAATTGATTGATTGATTGATAGAATCGATGCCTATTCTGTATACTCTTTCATAATATGAATCTATCAAACAACAAAGCAAATAACAATAATAACGACAATGAATTCGTTAAAATGACACAGCAACAATAATAACAGTAATAGAAATCAATGAGAATAATAATAAGATTATGTGTTCAAAAGCAATGTCTAGAACAGAAACGAAATGAAATGAAGTAATGAGCAGCAACAACATAATAGAAACGAACAATAACATGAGTAATAATCCAAATGGATGAATTGTTAACTCAATGCAGTGTCCGATATCGAATCAATACCAAATTGATGTAGAACAAACAATGTGTATGTGAATAACAAGCAATAATGAGAATAATAACAGTAAAAGGAATGAGAAGAATAAGAATATCTGAGAACAATCCATAGCTATTGATGATTAATAATAATAATAGTAATCATCATAGAAAGAGATATTGAAACAACCATGTGTGTAGTTTAATAAAGAAATAAGGAAAGAACCAAATCCATGATAATAGTCATATTATTGGTAATATGACTATTATTATCATCATGGATCAATCAATCAATCAATAATACTTACTGATCGATTCTGGATAATAGATCAATTAGATTGTTATGTGGAATGATCGAAATGAAGAACAAACTCGATATGTGAAAACAAACAAATACCAAGAATGCATATCAATTTCAAACAATCCACATAATTGAATGAATCTATGTGAATCGATTCAGATTTAAATATAAATGAAGAGAAGATCATTTGATTGTCGGTTTGCATGGAAGGATTGATTGTTATCACGAAACATCAATCGGATTGATTTGAAATGATTTCGTATTGTAGGTTCTGATTATTGATTAAATCATTTGATAGATAGTTTGGTCCATTGCTTACTACAACTACTACTATTATTGTTGTTGCTGTGGATGTTGCTGCTGCTATTACTACTTCTCTCTTTCTCCCCTACCATTCATTCATTGATTCCAAACCATCAAAATCGATAACAATACTCCTTGTCAACAAAAGAAGAAATGGAATCAATGAAAGCAAAGAATCAAGTGTTTCCTTTATGACAATCAATGATCCATCAATCTATGAATGGATGAATGATTGAGTGAGTGATTGATGAAGGAAAACAGAATGAATGAATGAATAAGAAGGAAAAACAATATGTGTGTCATATGATATGGGATACTGGAAGGTAGGGGAGAAAGATGGGATGATGATGATTCAACTTCATTGACACTTCGAAGTAACAATGAATTGATTCTTAATGATTTGCTTTGGATCTTCCAAGTCTAACATCACTAACTTCTGTATAATGGAGTTTCTGTTGTCCTCGTTTTGGTGACATTGGAAAGTGGATCTAAATATTGAATAGAGATGGTAAATAGATATTCCAAATCTGTTTCAAAATGTCAATCTACTTGTATCATTGGGGTATGTTCAATCGAAATCGATTCGAGTATTGTTGATAAATAGAATGGAATTGATTTCATATGATTTTCATAGATTTCAATTCCATTTGGTAAGTTTAAGCTTATCTTATCTTGTTAGGTGATTTGATTTGATTTGATTCATTGTGTTTCATTCGATTCCGTTTGATCATTTGATTTGATTTGATTTGATTTGATTCGTTTAATAGGAACACATTTCGATTGATTATGATTGGAACAATTCTATCTGGTTCATTTTACAATGATCTGTGGAATTTGTATTGTTGTTTCAAACTGATAGCACATGATTGATTCTATGATTGGTTAAAATGGATATATAATAATAATAATAATGATGATAATGATGATGAACAGAAAACAAACAAAAATAAGCAAAACAAAACATGGAACAATCCAAACAAATAATCACATATTTCCTTATGAGAATTGAATCAATAAGAATCGACACAATCCAATTTGTCTGGTGGATAGTGAATAATGAGATGAATGCTAGAAAATAATAAAAAAAAGAAAAAGAAAATACAAAAAAGAAAAACTAAAAACAAATTAGAATCATATTATACAAAACAAAAGAAAAAAGGAAGAGGAATAAAATGCCCAAATATAAGAAAATAAGAAACAAAGAAAACTAAAGAATAGCAAAACAAACAAGAATAAACTAAAAATCAAAATAGAAAATGAAATAATCAAATGAACTACAATCAATTCCAAAAGTTGAAAAACAACAACAATAACAACAAATGAAAAATGGAATAATCAAAAATAGATAAGCAACATCAAAACAAAAACAAAACAAAAACAAAAGAATAATGAATCATTGAGTATTATCCAAATGAATACTATCTCAACAAACAAATATGGATTGTGTCGATTCCTATTGATTCAATTGGATTAAGTGCAATGAATCTTGTCAAAACGATTCGATTGAAGTCGTTCGATCAAGATTCATTCGAAATATGTGATTTGTGGATTCATCGGTATAAAATCACAAACAGCATATTGAATATACAATCAAACAATGGATTCCAAGAAAGGCCATTATCAAAATACTCATATTCAAACCACAACACAAATGGTTCTCACAATATGCCTCATTATTGTATTGTGATTATCAAATGCTGATTCCATATTGACTTGTTCGAACGTGATCTAATGATTTGAATGATATCAATAATAATGATAATAATGATAATAATGATCAGAAAGAATGAAAGAAAGAAGAGTATTGTTATGCAATACAGTACAATGATAGATTCCAGCTAATACAATGATCGAACATAATGATTTCATAAATCTCGATCGATTCAATTACAAAACAACCATTGAGACTACAATGTGTTTGAGTGATTGTTCCATTTGGATTCGATCGAATCAATTGTATAATTCTATCAGTCGATTGGATCGCTATCAATGAATTATTCGATCGATTCTATATCATTGATAATCGAACAAATACAAAAACAAATACTACTACTACTACTAATAATAATAATAATCACGAGGATTGATGGTTGAATACTCATCATTAATCTGATTCTCATTCTGATTCTGATTGATCGATCCTATCCAATCATTCTATTCATGATCAACAATACCAAAATGATCTAATGGTATTCAATATGCTGAAATAGACCGATGAATAATGTGGATGATGATACAATCATAATGATAATAATAATGATGATGAATGGAGATCGAAAACTAACCAAATACACACCATTCATTCATTCATTCATTCATTCGATCATTCAATGGATTGAACAGCCTTTCTATTCTTATCAGTATTATTGAGTGTGAATGATGAATTGATTCTTTACGATATTCAACATTCATTTGCATTTTGAATCAGCTATCTTTCATCCATTGATTGATTGATTGAATGAGTGAATGAGTGGTTTGTGTGATATTGAAGAATACGACATTCCATCCAAATATTGATTTGTGAAACCACGATTGATATTACTACTAACTACAACTATCAAGTATCAAACACATCCGATTTGATTCCATTATTATCAAATTGATAAATCCATGTTTTGTGACTCATTGATAAACAAACAAACAAACAAACAAATGATAGTTGGATTGATTGAATGGTGAATCCAATATGATTTCCAATGCTATTCAATCGGATTCTATTCTATTCTATTCTATTCTAGTTTCATTGCCTTGTTTTATCCATTTCACCTCTATTTGATTCTATTCTATTCTATTCTATGTATACAGTGATCGATTCCTATTCAATAAGTCAAAATCAATATCCTAATTCAATATCAATCATTCTATTGTATTGTATTATCTACCGATTTAACAATGGATTCACAAATGTGAATAATCATCCAATATCAATCGATTCCAACCATTCCATTGTGTCACTATCAAATCCAATCTTATTATTCATGATTATGATTATTATGATTATGATAATTCGAAGCAATCAGTTTCCTATCAATATTGAACAAATCCTAGTTCAAACCTATTCAAACCATCATTTGTATATTATTATTATTATTATTGGTAGATTGGATTCATCATTTGTGAATGTTCAATATGTGATCATTGGGTCATTGGTAATAATAATAATGATGATCGAAAACAATGATTGATTGATTGATTGAAACAACAATCATAATTGAGTATCATTGTTAAAATGGTAAAGAAGAACATCATAATAATCAGGTAGGATTGATATTTTGATAATTATAGAATCATGAATTGTGATCAAGAATCGGTTTCAAACAAACAATCATTCAATCAATGGAAATGTTCCTAAACAATGACGAATCACTGAACAAATCAAATCAAATCAAAATCATAGATTTAATGCTTGATTTAGTGGACAAGATCAGCGAGAATGAAAGAAACATCTATGAATCAAATCAAATCAATCAAACTATACTCGAAATTGATTTCGATTGAACATACCCGAATGAATTAGGTAGGTTGACATTTCGAAGATTTGGAATATCTAAATACTATCAATATTCAATATTCAGAAATACTTTCCAATGTCACTACACGAGGATCACAGAAACTATAATTTACAGAAGTTATTGATGTTAGATTTGGAAGATCTACAAAACAAATCATAACCATTCAACTCATTATTACTTCGCATTATCAATGAACAAGAATCATCATCATCTCTACCATCAAGTGCACATCTACCGAGTTGAATAGATTGTAATGATGGAAGATCTACATCAATCATTTCATTCGAATTCATTCAATACTTTCAATTAATGTCGATAAGGAATAACGGAATGTAATATCACCTAATGCAATGGATTGTAGATTTGGAAGATCTATGCATCATTCAAATATTCAATATCATATCAATACCTCGAATCACAAATGAACTATAACAGAAATTGTATGAATAACTTCCAATTGGTCCAATTTGAATGGATTGTAATTGTGGTAGATTCTTCAATTCGAAGGCTCCAGCAAAATCACTGAAACTATATTCACCAATTTGAATGGATTCCAATGATTCACAATTCAATATGTGGAATGATTTCGATTTATCAATTCCACAACCATTCTTTTTCTGAGTAAATGAATTGTTTCCGATTTTGATAGTTTTCAATCGATTCAATCCATCGATTTTGAATGTTTTCACTCTAGAAAAGCATTTATTGCCGATTTCGATTGATTCCACATTCATTGGCACCCAAAACACTCGAGTCAATCGACAGCACCTATTTCCGAATCTTAAATTTGGCCTTTGCAATACTTTTGCCATTTGATAATCGAGTCCACACCGAATTTTGCAGAATAGAAACCATCTCGCACAGAACAGCAATCCTAGCAGCAACACACTGAGGGATATACCTATCCACACCTTGACAAAGAAAGTAACAACAATTACAGCCACAATCACTACAATGCAGACAATATTTCGCCCCCAGACCATAGCATAATACACTTTTTTCTTTCTGCCACAAATCCACTCTCCATCATAATCCAATTTTCGATTTTTATAAGACGTACCTTTTCCATGACGTTTTCCTCTCAGCCAAAATCCATGATAGACGACACTTCTTCCATTCGCATCGAATTCTTTTCCCTGGCCATTTCGGATAAAAAGAAATTCAGAATTGCTGGCATATTCTCCTTCATAGATCTTGACTCCGTTCACGTATTCCGTCATGTAATTCTCATTGAATGTTTTTAGCAGTTTGATTTCTTTGCCATCTTTCCACTCGCTGATTCGACTGATTTTGCCGTTAGAATCGTAGCGATAGCAAATTCCATAGAATCTTCCATTTTCATTTCTTTTGCTTATATTCAACAATTTGCCCTTTTCGTCATATTCTTTCCAATATCCAGACAGTTCATTCAATCGAATCAAATTCATTATTCTTTTACCGTTCTTTACAAATCCTTCAAACCAGATTGTATGAGGCTCGTCATATAGTTTACAATAACCGTTGTATTCATTTTCTATACCTTTCTTAACTTCTACAATATGACTTATTTGACCATTTTCGTCATAATAATAACAAATTCCTTCTTTGTCACCGCTATCTTCATTTCTTTGGCTTATATTCAACAATTTGCCTTTATCGTCATATTCTTTCCAATATCCAGACATTTCATGCAACGGAGTAATATTTAGTCGTTTGCCTAAACCAAAGTACCCTTCAAAAACCACATTCCCTTTCCTGTCATATTCCTTTCCCTTCCCTGACCGATATCCGTTTTTAAAGAATCCCTCAAAAAATAAATGACTGGTAGTGTCATAGAGTGTGCAGGGACCTTCCGCTTCGCCATCTTCGAAATTTAGTTCTGCGACTAACAAATCTTCGTTCGAGTATATATAGGATTTTCCATGCATTTTATTGTGTACTAAATGGGTTTCGATGGAATATCCCTCATGTGGAGAACCAACATGCATAATATGCATCCCATTCCTTTCGAACATGGAGACAATAGGAAACTGACTTGAAAAGCATTTTTCCCAGCAGCTATTTCCCTCCTTGTCGATTGATGGGTTTATTACGATATTTAACAGTTCCACTTCACCTGGAGTGCTCTGCGTGTTTGGAATGTGTGACATTTGCCAACAATTAGGGTAACTAGAATAAATTGAATCTTGCCCGAAATACCCTTGAAAGTATTCATTCTAATCGAACTTCTTCAATTATCTTGTTATTTTTCACCTTCTCTGTTTATTATAATACCAGATACAGAGGTCATAGAGGACGAAGCCATGTTGTTCATATTATTTACAATGCTGAAACTTATGTTTTTCGTATTTGTATTCTACTCAGACCTTCTTTTTGTTACATAATCATCGTCTTCTTTATATTTTCGAAGAATCAACACAGAATCCTTTTCTTTCACGATTTTCTGGTAATTTCAACATAACACCTTTTTTCCAGGATAAATATCCCATCTGTCAACTATATTTTGAAATAATTATGGAGTTAATTGGGGAAAGGTTCCAATATCGATTCTGTTAGTATTTTCTCGTTAAATTCATTTTATATACGCATGCTACTAACAGAATATGATGGAATCTGTGCTCATTCCATAATTCATCTCCTTTCTATTTCCTTTTCAATCCCTATTCTAAAATCCATTCTATTCTCACTCTCTGCACCCCGATTCTTCAAATCCTACATACACCTTACAAACATGCTTTTCAAACAAACAAACCAATCATTATTGTACCTATTTAACCATCAGAACACGTTCTAGCAATCACATACATCAAATGTAATAGTACAGACTGGCTTCCCATCAAGTACTCGTTCAGCATTCTCCTTCACCTCATTATTAAACCCACACTTCGAAAAGAATTCCATTGGTCCTGTGTCCTTTACACCTTCATTCTCAATATCCAATCCAAACTTGTGCGACCACTTCGACATTACCCACATGACGTCCACTTCGAGTTCTCTCGATTATCGAATTGAAGATACGAGACCCTACAACATGAATAATCTCGCCATCACTCTACCGATTCCTTGACATTGAGAATTCTCTAAAAAAACATTGTAGCGGTCTATTCCCAAAGTATTGTTATTCTTTGAACGCGAAGCACTTCGCGGAGAACTTGAAAAAGCGCATTCACCCATGTTTTCGTCCGACGTCTCTTCGGGGAGCATCAGCACGTGGTGGGGTTGGATTATTACGACGAGGTTTGGAAAGGGAAAAACCAGCAGTGTGAACACGTTCTTTTCGGAGAGATGCTCTCTGTGCAGGGTGGAGGTCATGTGGACGATTCTGCTGTCCGAAATACTCCGGTTTTTCTGCGTGTCGATCACTGGCTTGAAGTCCTGGTTGATCGAGGAATAGAACTCTTCCAGCTTCTGGTCTTGGCGGATGGAACGCAGGCGGCTGAGACCACTTTCGATCGTGGAATCGACGTCAAGTATGGCTTCGGCCTCTTCAAAGGCTGCGACGTCCTGGCTTTACTAGAGAGGGAAAATGGGAAAACAGAAGGTATGTGTGCACATGTTGGCTTGTCTACAACTATTAAAATGTGAATTTCTGCTTCATTGGTTGGTTTAAGGGAGAAAGCTTTGACTGAGGAAACAGAATGTGACACTTACTAATTTTACACGTTTTGATGCATTCTTCGTAGTTTTTAAAACGTAAAAGCACAGATTCTATATGGAAGTACTCTTTTGGCCACGTTAAACGTAAACCGACAGCTTCCTCAACATTTGCAAAAACCCAAAACAAATCTTCAGCTCCAAGATAAACAGCTAAACGATTCAAATAGCAGCGAGGTTCTTTGGGGAATAGTTCAATAATTAGCATTATGAAAATGAATATAGCGATATTACATAATCATAGAAGCGAATCGCCTTCTCATACTTCCTATCCTTGAAAGTACATTCTCCTGCTTTGTTATGTTCTTCAGCCTCTTTTTCTTTTGAATCTTTAGCCATTCCAATAGAAAGGAAGAGATAGAGAAGAAATCATTACCAAAGGTTAAAGAGGGAATTTGTGTGGGAAAACTATTGGAAAAGAGAGGTTGAGTATTAGAAGAAGTGGGAATGAAATTGGATAGGAAAGTGAGAAAGTCTGGTAGGAAGGGAGAAGGAATGGAAAACAAGATGAAACGGAGAATATTGATATGCAGTAGTAAGATAGAACGTGAGAATTTGACGAAGGAATGGAATTCGTAAGATGGTTTTGCTAGTAGGTTTTGAATGCAGGATAATGGAAGAAATTGGGAGATAGGAGTTTGCTGATTGATAAAGAGGTGAGCTTCTTCAAAGATAGTCGTTTGTGTTATTAGAATAATTGTAACAGTGAGCAGGGATTGAGGGATGAAGGTAGAGAGGATTTTCTATACCGTTGGTAGGGGATGATAGTTATGTAGGGTATTGACTTGGTTCTTCAAGTAGCGAGTGATTACAGGATACCAATAAGAGATAGGAGACCTCATTAGGTAGTTAGACCAACTTTGAATCGGTTTTGAAAGTTTTAGGATGATATTTACTTCAGATCGTAAGGGAGATCAGTGTTTTTGTAATGAAGAGACTGCAGTCTAAAGGGATATTTGAAAGTAGTTATGTATGGAGAAGGGTCGTTGTTTATCCGTAACTAAAGAAATACTTAGATAACAGCATAAGAATAAAGGCGCAGACTGTCGATAGTGGAGGTAGAACAAGAAAAGGATAAAAGCAGGTCTTTGAAAAACAAACAAATTGAGCATATACTATCAGTAGAAATTGTGATACGTAAAAGGTTACATGTATACTATTCGTAAACAAAGACAGTTGCGAATTATTGTCATAATAGATGATTCACTAAGTGATTCAACCATTACACAATGAAAAGAATAAAACACAACACGTAGAATGTAATATGGAAAATCAAAATTCAGTCACAGGGGATTTCAGTAAAAATGGTTACATTTCAAAGAATAAAGAAATACTGATAAGAGGTGGAAAATAGAAGAAATGAGTGAATATAGAAAACAAAATTCAAATTGGCTATGTCCAAAACAATGTACGAAATAGAAAACTGATCCATTTGTAAGTATCACCAGGAGATTAGAGATAATACAACGAATTTCCCATTTTCAATATTATTAGAGATAATATAGGAATGGGATGGTTCAGACATCGGGTTGAAAATAGTGTATATATATAGGCACAAATGTATTCAAAAGCTCTTGATTGATACTCCGTAATACCAGTATGTTGTGATTTCGATATCACAATGCAATTCAATTGTTTTCAAACTATTCTGTAATTTAGATCACTTGTACTTAATGCAAAAATCAATAAATTGAGATTCTCAACACCCATAATTATCCATTCATAACAGAAACATCTTTTAGTGATAAGGGTGTAGTTTTTCATTCAATTCACCTAAATCGAATCAATACAATGAGTTGTGTTCACATTTTTCCACTCAAATATAACAACGTATCTTAAATATGCTTTAAGATTCTATCTAGTACAATCTTGTATGTTCCTTTAGTATTCTCAATTCAATCATCTATAGTGGAGTGGTTTTCAGTTATTAGAGACACTTATTATAAACGCTATATCAGGCTCTATCCTGATAGTTTTGCTTGTCTTTTTTTATGGTTACTTATATCCTTGACATTGATTAAGCAAAGGATCGGTATATACTAGCTAAACTAATCTGGGTTGTCCTGATGGAAGAGTCAATTGATAATTGGATCCTAAATCAATGAATGACCAAAGAATGATGGTAAGGGATTATGGAACAAACGATCAATCAATTGATTCAAATACGCAATAAAAACACATTGATCCTTGAATGGAATAGAATGGAATTAAGTTTATATATCCAGTGTTTGAATTACTAAGTGTCTTTGACAAGATCAGCGAGAATGGAAGAAACATCTATGAATCAAATCAAATCAATCAAACTATACTCGAAATTGATTTCGATCGAGCACACCCGAATAAACGACCAAACTAACCACCAGATAGATCGACATTTTGAAGATTTGGAATATCTAAATACTATCAATATTCAATATTCAGAAATACTTGCCAATGTCAATACACGAGGCCAATAGAAACTACCCCGTACAGAAGTGATTGATGTTAGATTTGGAAGATCTACAAAGCAATTCACAACCAATCAATTCATTAATACTTCGAAGTGTCAATGAACTTGATTCATCATCCCATCTACCTTCAAGTGCTGCCCAACCGAGATGAATGGAGTGTAATGATGGAAGATCTATATCAATCATTTCAATTGAATTCATTCAATACTTTCGATTATTGTCGATAAGGAATCAGCAAATGTCCAATTCCCTAATGTAATGGATTGTAGATTTGGAAGATCTATGCATTATCCAAATATTCAATATCATATCAATACCTCGAATCACAAACGAACTATTATAGAAGTTGCTTGACCCACTTCCAATTGTACCAATTTGAATGGATTGTAATTGTGGTAGATTATTCAATTCAAAGTCGCCTCAAATATCACTGAAACTGAATTCACCAATTTGAATGGATTTCAATGAAATTGTTTCCGATTTTGATAGTTTTCAATCGATTCAATCCATCGATTTGAAATGTTTGCACTGATCCAAAACAATCATCGCCTATTTCGATTGATTCCAAATTATACAACAATGAAACATCCCAATCAACCAAGACACAATTGTCAATCAGTTTCAAATGTTTGATTCCAATATTCAGTGGTTTGCTTCCATCTCCTTCATATTTTTCATCAATATCACTTTCAATTCCATTATACCATTCACATTCTCTTATTAATTTACCATATCGATCATACACTTTTCCAATTCCAAATCGCTTATCATCACATCAATATCCTTCATATTCAATACATCCATTATCATGATAACTCGTTCCATATCCAAATCGTTTCCAATTGATCATTATGCCCTTGTACACCAAGAATCCATCATCATCATACATTTCACCATATCCAAATGGAATTCCCAACTTGTTTTCTGTCAATATCAATCCTTCAAATCGACTTCCATGATCCAAATCCACGATTCCTTCTACTACTTCTATGGATTGTTCTTCATTATATGAAATAGCACCAATTTGATGATTTCCAAACACTTTCAACACTTTCTGCTCATTGACCACAAATCCTTGATTCAAGAATACTCCATTATTGAACTGCAATACTAAACATTCTCTATTACTCAATATGAGTAAAATCCAGCCATTTGGTTTCATTTCTTCAACTAGACGTCCTTGTACATTTTTGATGATGTGACTATCAGCCAAGTGGTTACTAATAACAGAATTGACAAAATCAGCAATCTTTTGCATCGAAAAAAGACTATTTGGAAAAGCATATAATTTCTGAACATTATTCATACACCTTGATAAAATCTATATTTGTTGACTACACCACGTATTTTTTCTTAAGGATTGCGCCATGGCATATGCTATTCTGGGCATCACTTTTTTTCTGTTGTATTTTTCTGTTTTGTATTGTATATCGGTGTTTTCGTTTTTATTTACACCACTTTTCGTGGAGTCAGCCTGGAATACTATGTTCAGCTATTGCATCACTCATTTTTATTGTGATCAATTCACTGTTTTGCGAAATATTTTTTCATATCCATTATTAATAATTCTATATTTAAATGATGAGAATTTACATTTGACTTGTCTAGCCAATGGAGAGTACTAATAGGTTTAATCCTTTGATTTGAAATATACTCCGTAAATGATCTTCTGGAAAATAGAGAATTTAGAATCCATGAATACTTATTGTTATTTGACTTTGTGGTAGGAATAGCAAAAGTGATCATCCACTACTCTATCACATCAAGTAATGCAAGTATCTTATGTGTGCTGTAGTATTCTGGTATTGAAAGATGCTCAGAAAGTGATTGTCTTGATTGAAACTCCAAAACAGGATTCAAATCGATTACTGATTAAGAATAAAAGTGTCTTTCAATTCCATAATATACTATAGAAATTGCATTTGATTTGAAAACAAAACAAAAAGAAATATTAATATTGGAAAATAAGCAAAAATAGTGGGCGAGCGAGCGAATGTATTATCCATACAACAACTCTCTTCCTTTCCATCTTTCCATTCCTCTTTCCGAGTATTAGTCTGCGTTTTTCATCAGTCCAATAGCCTCTATTTTTTCGAACTTATGATTCTTTCGATTCATCATGAGTGATTTATTCAACATTTAGGGATACTCGGTTAGATACAATGAAGTTGCTTCAACTTCGTCTGAACTCCATCACAATCCTTTTTTCGATCCTGCAAACGATTTCCATTCGTTTGTGATTCTTTCAGATACATTCTGATTCTATTCTGCTCTATTATGCTTTTTTCAATTCCCCATCCTTCTTCGCCTTTCAGCAAACTTTCCATGAATAGTCATTTAAGCGAGCATGCGAGTATATTTCCATCTGCTTGGCTCAAACATGGTAAGCAATATGATTGAAATTGTAACCTTCCAGAATTACATCACATGATATGGTTTATGCAGTATCACTATTCTCAAGTAATATTTACCCATGTATTGTTTTTATCTCTGCTTCCTATATTGTTAGGACTGTATTTCAAACCACTTATTATTACTTTCATAATAGCATACGAATATGGATATTCTTTCCAACTTTGGATTCCTGATTTTTGTGTTTGTTCATTGAAACAATGTATTTGTCAACATAATACAGTGAAAACAAAAATCACGTATTCTGGTTATCAAGTGATTGCCAGCTGACCTCATTTATCAGATTATTATTGCTACTTATCAACTGGATTATAATCTTTTACTATTCAATCTTACAATATCATTGAAAACTGATTCAGAACAACCTAGATGTTATATGATCGTTTTCGATCCATTAATGCCCAAGAACTTCAAATCAAAAACAGATATAGTTTCATAGCACTTGGTTATTTATTATTATTATTATTATGATAATCATTTGCTTTCAATATTTATTAGATTGAGTTCAACACCACAGTAACATTGCTGAAATGCCAAGAAGATGTGTCGATTAAAAATCAGTCTATTATTGACTCTGCTGGATGCTTCATTCAAACCTAACCGACCTTCTTCCCTAATTACATTGTACACCATACTTCTTGCTATATTCACTCTCTTTTCTCAAGTGGCAGGACTTCAAAAACACCATCATCAACATCCAACTTTGTGAATATTAGTTCTTCACTTTGTCAGTTTGTCAGAATATGGATACTAACGTGTTATCATCTCCTTATTCAAAGTAGAACAGCATCATTTCAATATACAATATAACCTAGCTCACATTCAGTTGTCTAGTAGGTTTAATCCCACCAATTATTGGTTTACTATTCATTTCCTAACTTATTTCTAAGCCTATAGCGATATCAGAAGCAAAATGTATTTCATTCCATTCTTTCATTTGGAACGATTCGTGTGATAAATCGATTATCAACCATTTGAATTCTTCACAATTCACATTTCCTTTCTATTCCAGTCAATTACACTACCTTGTTCACTCCATTCCCAGTCATCTCATCTCTGCTAACGTCATGTACGCATCCTACATACCGACCAACCAATTTTCCCAACGATCACCCTACTGCATTGCTTTTCACATCTTTCCCTCATTCCAACTAATTATGGAATTCCAATTTTCACACCATTTTCCAGATTTCATTCAAAGAATTGCTTTTGACCTATGTCCATCCAAGTATTTGACGTGGTCAAGATTGTGACGGTGTCAAGGAATAAGATCGTTTCAGTGACCGCTGCTGGTGATCGTGTGTTTGTCTCCTGTAAAGATGGAAACCTGCTTGTTTACCAACTGGAAAATAGTATCTGCATCCATTGTTAGTGAGTAGTAGCCGAACCAATCCACTTTTCCGAAAAGATGACGATTCCGCATTTTTCTGATTCGAAAAAAGGCGTTTACATGATGAAAAGCGTTTTAAAATGGAATCTTCTCCTCACTCTCACAGACAAGGGAATTTCCGTAAGCTGTTACTCATTTCTCTCATTTCTAGATTCACAAATTAGATAGTCTTGATAAAATCGGGATCTTGCCCAACTCGATGGGATCGACGTTCTTTACCCTTGATGAAAGTCGCCATATTATTGTAGCAGCCATAAAGAAAAAACTGCTAGTTTACCAGCTTCGTGACGGTCTTCAAGTCTCTCAGACACTCTTGAAAGAGATCATTCTTCCAGATCCAGTCGTTTGTATGTCCTTTTTAAACTCCCTCCTCTTCGTTGGTACAAAGAGGCAGTACTGTCTTGTGGACATCAATCAAGGACGATCTGTGAAAGATATCTGTGACATTAGTAAATCGACAAACGTCCCCTTCTGCACTCCGATCGAGCAGAAGAACTCTTTTCTGGGCTCCGAATCCGACGCTGTAGAGAACGACACGCGCGAACAAGGCGAAATGCTTCTAGCAAACGATCGCAAAGGTCTGTTTTATGACTTCGTCGGCTCTCCCGCGCGCGGCGTTTCCTTTTCTTCTCCCTAGCGAGTGTAGAAAGGCCAGCATCTGGAATGGTCCAGCGATGCCTCCAACGGAGTGTATCTCTGCCCCTACTTCATCGTAGCGACGTCGAACGGCATCGAAGTCCACAATTCGTGGAGATATCAGCGCATTCAGGTGCGTCTGGGATCGGGTTTTGATCGAAGATGATTCCGTTTTCGTCGCCCCGATCCATGGAAATCAGTCGCTTGCATTCCGAGAGCGTAGCGGGTGCGATGGAAGCGTTTTCATGTGATGATGTAGTGGACGGAGTTGTGGTTTGCTCGCAGTCTTCAGTGATTCTGCTGAAGATGCGTCCGCTGCAAGAACAAGTGTTTTTCCTGTTTGTTTGTAACGCTCAGATCAATATTCTCATTTCCGATGAGTACAAAAACTTCGACGACGCCTTAACGCTTTGCAATTTGTTTCCTCGCGGCAAGGAAATGATCCGCGACCAATTCAAAACCCAAATCGCACGCCTGAAAGGCCTCTATCTCTTCAGCGAAGGGAAATACGACAAAGCCATTTCGTTTCTGCAGCGCGGCCAAGTTCCCACGCGCCAAGTTTTATCGCTCTACCCTTCGATCATCCCCGACGATTTGCCCACGGATATGTACGCAATGCTTCGCATGAACGACGTGCAGATCGCCCTATCCGAAGCGCGTGTTCGCTTCGCGAATGGAGGAAAACGCGGCGATCGACGCGCTGCTTCCGCTTCTCAACACGCGAAGACAGCAATTGTTGGTAGACGGCGCTTCATTCCATCGTTATTTTCGTAGATCAAACTGCAGCAATTCGAGAGCTTGAAAGAAGGAGGCGAATCGGATTCGAACAACGATTCGAACCCTTCATTCAGCACGATCGGGTTTTTATCGACCAATCTGAACGATGAATCGCAAATTCGAGACGATTTGACGCTCATCGACAACGTTGGCATTCGCTCCTTCCTTCGTCATGCAGGTTTTGCTCCGAGCGTACATTCGCTCCAATCGACAAGCCATCATTCCGCTTCTCGAAGGCGTGAACTTCTGCTCCTTCGACGATTCCCAGAAACTCCTCGCTTCCGCGGGAATGGAGTCCGAATTGATCGCTCTTTACTCGACCCACCACAAACACGAACTCGTATTTCCCCGTTTCCCCGTTTCCTCACGCCAAGGCGATCTCTCAAATCCTTTCGCCGCTCTCCAAACCCGGCCTTTCCGCAGCTGATCGGCAGAAACGC
>NW_013171833.1:56105-182596 GCF_000151665.1 Blastocystis hominis
TCGCGGGCTACGATCCGGTCGATGGCGGCGAGCCCATTCCGAACGAAGCCATTCTGGAGCAGCTGCACGCGCTGTCGATGAAAGACGCAACGCTGCAGCATCCCTGGGAGCAAAACGCGCTCGAAATCACGTTTCTGCGGAATTTGATTTGGTCGAAGAACAATACCGAGGCGTTTTTCCACACGAAACTCGTCCTGCTGTACATGAGCAGCATCTCCAGTCTCCAAGAAAACGTGGAAATGTTGCAACGTCGTCGAATTCGATTCGAATCACATGCAGAAAAAATCCAGTCCTTGCAAGAACAGCAGATAACCGCGGAAATAGGAGCCGATCTGGGCGTTGCGGAATCGGGACTGCAGACGTTGCTTCATCAGCGCAACGAAATACTATTCCGCAGCAAGACGGAATTGCTGGAGTTTCTGGAATTGTCGAATTCGTACGACGCGGCGGAATTGCTGCGCTCGTTCCCCGCGGATTCGTTTTTGGAGGAAAAAGCCGTAATCTGATTGGCCGATTTTTGTTGGTAGATCATTCTATCGAAGCTGGGCGAAGATTTGGCGGCATTGGAAATCATTGCGCATCGATTGGGGAATAAAAACATGGCGGAGGCGTACTGCCAGAAAGTGTGGAATTCGAATCGAAACGAGAATATTTTCATTCATTTACTCAAAACGTTTGGGCGTTGAGTCATTCATTCATTGATTAGCTACTTGTTTCCGCCCGAATCCTCGATTTTATCGCGGAACGAGAGTTTGAAGCTCGCCATCGGCGTGTTGACCGATCATTCCGAGTGAGTTTCGTGGAATTCGATTCGAAGTAGCCATGTGAACATCGTGGAAGTGCTGCGGCTTCTCCCAGACGACGTTCCTTTGAACGATGTAAGCGAAGGGAGTCGAGTGGACGGTAGTTAATCGAGAGCATTGAAGTGGTGATGACGAAATTGGAGGAGAACAGGCGAAGCTCGCTGATGCTGAGGCAGTTGGCGGCGGTGCGGAGATTTGACGTGAGCGAGGAGTATATGAGTTTGCGCAATTCGTCGTTCGAGAACACGCCGGTTACGTTCTGTCCGGTTTGTAATCGAGTGCTCGGTGATTCCGTGTTTACGTTGTTCCCGGACGGCGTGGCGATGCATGCTGCGTGTGCTCGACAGCATTCGATGGAGTGAAGGATTTGTATCTTTGCGTATCATTGTTTGTTTGTTTGTTTGTTTGAAAATGAGAGGGATGAAGGGTGTGGAAAGGTGAGAGTATATAAAACTTGGAGGAAAACAAGAAACCAAAAAGAATGCAAACAATGAGCCGAATCGCATGAAGAGACATGGAACAAACCCCATTCCTCTCAACAGAGCATGTTCAGCACTTTGCACCACGTTGGAATCAAAACAAACACTTCATTGTCGAAAAACTGTATTCATGAAGTTTACATGGAAATCATTTCGGATCGTGTCGTTTATAAACCGCTTTGGCCGTTTCTCGGTCTTTCCTTGATTTCGGAACACCACGTCATCGTCCCATCTTCAACTCATTCCCATTCCAATTCAAAACCTTCGCTTTAACGTATCTCCCGTATTAAATAGCAACGGGTTCGAGTGAATCATCTCCTCGCGATTGAGAGCCGCCTCCATCTGCGCCTTTTCTTCTTCCTATCGTTCATCCAACAAATCAAAATCACTTCTTTCTGCTTGGCCAATTCCTTCTCTTTCTTTACGCGCTCTAATTCTTTCATCAGCAAGGCAGTATCGTCTTCTCTATGATTTGGAAAGAACACTAAAGCATTCAAACGAGTCTGATTCGGAAGATGATTCCTCGCTGTCGCTCTCGTCAGAATCGTCAAAATCACCAAAATCATCGTTCACTTTTGGCTCGGGTTTTTGTAAAACTACGGGAAGCTCTTTTTTCACCTCATCTTCTTCTTCTACACGATTTTGAATCTAACGTTATTCTACTTTCTTTTGGCTTGATGTCTTGAGGCGGTTTGACCTCGGGAATCACTTCTCTGTGGGTCAATTTTCGAAAAACAGCAAACCTACCTCATTTTCAACTTCAAATGTCCGGGAAGATCCTTTGCCGAGAAGTGCATACTCAAACTGCCTACACTTGAGCGACCTCGCCCATCTCCCACCTCCCGTCAGATATCCGGAAGAGGAAATCGCCCCATTCCCCGTTCCTCGTCCAGCAGCCGGAGTCCACGTAGGTTTGTGCGCAGTAGACATTTTCTGCGTTTTCAACAAACACCCCGTAAATGACATCCTAATCCAATCTACGTGTCCTTCAAACACACCTTCTCCCCATTCCGCGATTACAACTTCTTCTGCTTCACCGCATCATCTCTCATCGCTTCCAGCTTATCAAAATAGCTCTGATCGACGCCTCCCGTCACCTACACCTCACTCTCCCCCTCCTGCCCCACATAGTCCCCATCAAAGCACGAGCACTCGAACGCCTCGGGCGCCGGTCCATCTACTCATCACCGCTTTTTCCTCGCTTCTACACAGCGCCGCATCGCGACACGCCCGCTTCAAGTCCTCCAAGCTCTGATACAGCACGAAATCCGCTCCGATCGCGGCGGCCACCT
The DNA here is from genome assembly GCF_000151665.1 of Blastocystis hominis. Lineage (NCBI taxonomy): Eukaryota > Bigyra > Opalinata > Blastocystidae > Blastocystis > Blastocystis hominis. Next base: position 58,680 of record NW_013171833.1, read on the forward strand.
CCTTCTCGGTCTTGTTAAACGCGATTAACTCGCGTCGCGTCGGCATATCGATCCCGTACACGTTGCAGAACCGAATCGGCGGCGCAGCCGACGCTACAAACACGTGCTTCGCTCCCGCGCGACGAATCGCCTCCACCAGCATCATCGTCGTGTTGCCTCGCACGATCGAGTCGTCCACCACCAGCACCGACAGTCCCTTCACCGCGTCCTAGACAAAAATCGGGGCTTTTTTTGGAATACATGGATGGGGTTGTGCTTGATGCGGATGTTCTTCTGCCGCATCTGCTGCGCGGGCATGATGAACGTGCGCGCCACGTACCGGTTCTTCGACAGTCCTTCGATGTACCGCTTCCCCAGACTCGTCGCCACCTGCATCGAAATCCCCGCGGAACCCTACCGAAATCGCGGTGTGGCGCGACGTGTCCGGCACCGCCATCACGCAGTCGATGATCTGCTCCAGCGGAGGCAGCGTCGCGTCGTACCCGGCCTCTGCAGGCTCCAGAACGTCCAGAGTTTGGTCGTGTTGGCGGACGCGGAGCGTTCGCAGCCGCTCGGCGAGGCGGATTCCCATCTGCACGCGCGCTTCGTAGACCGAGATGTTGTCCATCACGCTGTCCGGACGCGCCAGATAGACGTATTCGAAGATGCACGGCGAGTGGGTCTGCGCCAGAGCGTCGATGTGCGAGTGCAGACGCATCTCCATGTCGATGAACAGCGCTTCGCCCGCGGCAACGTCGCGTTCTCGGTCGATTCCGATCGCTTCCAGCGCGATGCTCTCCGAAGCCGCCGCGAATTCCACGATGCGGCCCGCGTCGTCGCGTTTCACGCCGAAGCAGAGCGGGCTGGAGTGAGAATTCGATTGGAAGCGTACCGAATCCCGTGGGGATCGCGGAAAATCAGCATGCCGACGCCTTTGATCAGCACCACGACCGCGTAGCCGCCGAGGACTTGCGCCATCGTGGCGTGGACGGCGTCGAAGAGCGTGGAGACGGAGGGCTTGGGGATCTGTCCGGAGGCAGCGGAGGAGCGGTCGATGCGATGCTCCAATTCATCGGCGAACATGTTCAGAAGGAGCTCGCTGTCCTGCGAGAGAGGGGGAGAGGAAAGAGCTACGCTCGTGGTGTTGATGCAGCGGAGGTTGCAGAGCAGTTTCGCACGGAGATCGTCGCAGTTGATGAGATTGCCGTTGTGGGCAAGGGAAATGCCGTACCTGCGTGAGATTCAATTTGAAAACGTACGGGTAGTTGGTGTAGAAGGGCTGGGCCTCGTTACTGTCCGGGGAACCAGCAGTGGGATAGCGAACGTGACCCAAACCATAATAACCACGCAGCTTGGTTAGATTATTTTGGTTGAAGACTCTACATTTATTAGCAAGCAGAATAAACAACTCGGAAACCAAACCGTTATCCTTGACCGTAATAACCTGTTCTCCGTCACACGTTGTAATTCCGCAAGCATCTACACTTCAGATTTTGCTAGGAAAACGGACCTTGGCCACGATGTTGTAACATCGTCAAAGCGGTGTTAATCGGTCCGGCAACATGAATATTACAGTCGGGGTTTGTGAAATAGCAGATAATTCCACACATCTTCAGAATCAAAATAAAGGAAGGAAACTGCTTGCCAAAAACCCGCAAGAATTTCAAAGATTCCGCGGACTATTATATTATACTTGGATGAATTGTGTTTTGGATTGTGGAAAGAGAGCATGGAGACGAATAGGAATGGAGGGAGGAAATGGGGGAGGAAGGAAAACGACTTTGCTAGAGATGCACTGAAAGTGGGTAAACGATTCACGTTATCGCAACAAACAATCGTATTCTTCAAACAAAATAAACGCTGCTCTTCCAGACCAACAGCTTGTCTTCAGTCGAGTATTGTACACACAGTCATATACAAACACACACCCTTTCGATAATTTGGTCAACTCGATCACATGCAACTTGTTCTGTGCAGAAATCGGCATCTACCCTTCATTCCCATTCTTATTCCCTACAGACAACGAATTCGTCACTGCCACATCCTGAATCGGGCTTGGCTCACCCTCATCCCACACCACCATCTTCTGCTTGTCATTCAAGCCACACACAAATCTATCATTCAGCTCATCAGCCATTCCTTACATCTGGTGAATCGAATTCACGCCTTCGATGCGAGCCACCACTTCATACATCAACTTCAGTGTGGCTCCCACTTTCGCCTGGTACTTTCGCATGGGTCCTTGCATGGAGAACTTCATGGTTTCTCCCTGCGGACTTTTGATCGCCATTTCCACGAAGCGTTTTCGCTCGCTGTCGGGAATAAGGAATTTGTCTTTGAGCGATTGGAAGGACAGGAGCTCGGACAGCGGCAAAAAGCCCGATTTCTTGCCAAACCCGCTGCTCCAGAAAACAAACACGTTTCGAAATGCTTCACTAATACTCATCTTTCCTTGCTTCAGCGTTCGCGTGAGTTCCATTGCGAGATTGATCGACGCGTCTTTCTCCACGCCGTTCACTTGCAGAATAATCATTTCGTTTTCGCTGATTGCTTTGTTGGTTGTCGTCGAACTCGCTGGTTTGTTGAGTGAAGTCGCTTCTGCTGTTGCTGTTGCTGTTGCTGTTGCTGTTGCTTTGGTCTGTTCGAAGCTCTGATTGCAGAGCTGCAGCGCGAGTTCGAGGGCTGTGACGTCGACCTTTCAGTGCCACGCAATCATCCTATTTATACTTTTTGTGGTTATGATAATAGTGGTCTTGTATATAAATACTTTGTGAGGGATGAAAGAGTTTATAGGTGTAATACCTGATGCTTTTTTACCCAATACTTCACATTTCTCATTCCTTCAAATGAGAATTGCAATAGCGTAGGTACCCTGATATAAGGTTCAATATGAATAGAACGGTCACACAAGTATCTTCTATTGTCTACAACAAACAAAAAACAGAAGGTTTGATAGATAGTAGAATCTCAGGTATCATCAGAATATCACCTGATTAGAGCGCCATTCCAGCTGCTGTAGCAGCAAATGTAGCTCCAGCACTTTGAAGGGCTGATATTGCCCCAACTCCAATTCCAGATGTCCAAGCAGCACTCATCAATGACGCCGCCGTAGAACCGGCGGCGATACCAGGGGAACCAAATCCTAAAGCATATGCAGCTGCACCAAGAATAAAACTCATTTTAAAACTTTTTTTGATTTGACATACAACATTTCCAATCTGAACAAATGGAATTGCAAAAATCGGGCAACTCCTACCTCATTATTTTTAATAATAGATTTGTGTTTATGACCGAGTATAAGAAAAGTATTTGTATCTTTTATGAATCAAAGAATGATAGAGGGATTATGTAATGTGCATGAATTCTGATATTATGGTTATTTTTGAGTAGATAATGAAGTATACTTTTGGTATTATACAGAATTAGTGAACTAGAATGATCATATAGTTAAATCAACTCAAAGTCCTTTTGCTTGCAGCTAATTGAATATCGTTTCGTTTGTGAATAGACTAGGACTTATAAATTTAGAATTCTTGATATCTGTCTCATCACTACAAATTGACAACATTTATCATAAGATTAATAAACTGTAATATGAGAAATTAGGCAAAATTGAAGAAATGTGTCAAAGTCATCATACATCTATCACACTTGGCAAGTGAAATGATATTATGGATTAATATGGATTAAAATACTTGATCAGTAGATACATAACCAAATGCAAGAACAGAGACGCGAATAACATCAAACACCAATTTTGACAGACAAATAACAATGGACAACAAAAATACTTCAAATAGAAGTAAGACAATTCAAGGCAACATTAAGTATAGATATTGAACTAGTTCCTGTAGGAGCAATAATAAAGAGAGAGAGAACACAGGAGATGATTGGTCGGAATACAATGTGAATGAGTAGTTTCCAGTAAAATCATTAGCAAAAACTAATGGAAAAGTTAATATAGAAGTAGGAAAACCTCATGAAGGTTGTGTCATTAGTATAACCCTTAAAAAATACAAAAAATGGATGGTTAGTCAAGCATTTGTACAGATTTGGGTGTCTTGATTGCATCGTTGACTTTTGTGGATAGAATTGCCACGGGACCTTGTACTATTTGTGATTATAGTTATTTATACTTCGAAGGATATTTTGTAAATGGATATCGAAAAGGAAGAGGAAAGGAATATGACCAAAACAGAAAATTGGTATCTGATGGATACTATTCGAAAGGCCAATATTAAATGTGGTGTTATGTGAAGAAATGAGAAAAGGATATTGGAAAGAATATAATATAATGGTAAATTGTTTCGATAATTTCCAAAAAATGATTCCAGTGATTATCATAAGATCAGTTACTTTTACAACTGTGGGCAGATAAGGAGTGTTAGGTTATGGAAGAAAGGGAAGGAAACGAAAATATTGAAGCAATTCAGTGGTGGAAGTATGACGGAATACAAAAATGACGAAAGAGTTTATAAAGGAGGTTACTTAGATAATGATGAACTGGATTTCCAAGATATGAAGAGGGTGAAAAAATAGGAAATGGTGGAAAGAAAGGGATAGTTAAGGGATATTATAAAATGGATTACGCCATGTGAAGGGGCTAAATACAGAAATGGTGTTACAAATAGAAAACAACAATGGATATTGGGATACACAACTCCCGTAATTATAGGAACTAATGTATAAATGGCAATAATCTTTGATATTAGATGTATTTTGAGTTATGTAATACAACCTGTAATAGCTATATCTCTGTTAGTAGTATTTGTATTGTTAGTACTTATTCGTTGGCTACGTTGTAACAATAGTAATAATAGAAAATGTCTGGGTTATCATTTGAATGATGCAGCAAGTATCCTTATGGAGAAATATGTTCCAAAAAAGGATAGATATTTTTGTACAGTAAAGATTATTACATTATGTGGAAATATCAACGACATCGACTATATAGTGTCAGTGAATGTTTTGGGATACTATTGGTAGTGTTTTGTATATCTTGTCTTGTAAGCAACACATATGTTATCCCTTTTATTGGATATTTCAAAAATCATTTGTGGTCCAAACAAGGAAATTTAGCAGAATGGCTAATTTAAACCTTATAAAAAAGCCATTCTTACAAACGATTGTAATTGGCAATGATTGCTTTGGGTCAGCGCAAACATTAAAAATCGATGGATTGAATCAGTTATAAAGTTTAAAAATAAGTAAGAATTCATTTCCTCAGAATAAGTATAATTGGGAAATAGATAAATCGAAATCATTCCTCATATTGAATTGTGAATCATTGGAATCCATTCAAATTGGACAATATAGTTTCAGTGTATTTTTTGGAGACTTTGAATTGAAGAATCTACCACAATTACAATCCATTCAAATTGGGACAATTGGGAGTAATTCAAACAATTTCTTCAGTAGTTCATTTGTGATTCTAGGTAAGAAATAATACGATATTGAATATTTGAATGATTAGATCTTCCAAATCTAACACCGCTAACTTCTCTACGTTTGAGTTTCTAATATCCTTGTGTAGGGACATTGGAAAGTATTTATAAATATTGAATACTGATAGTATTTAGATATTCCAAATAATGAAGATATGGTATTGGATTGGTCATTTAGGTTTGTTGAAAAGAAGTATTTTTCAAGTAGCTCTTGTTTGGATTCGTCAATACTAGATGTTTCTATGTAATTGTCTAATCTATTATAAACAGTATTCATGCTAATAAGCATATCTATTTATTGCATACATACAATTCGACAAAATCACAAGACATTTGCTTCCTTATAGTTAGAATAACTGACAATTTTCTATCGATTTATGCACAATAATATTTACACTCAATGCTTTCTTATATAAGATATTGAGTATCCAATATAATATGTTAGAGAGATTAGCAATACGAATACAAATAACAGTAGAAAAAGTGATATTTGATTGATTTGTAATTTAAAGATAGGAAAACTGGAGGCAATAAACAAACTCATTATGTAGATTATTCCAAGGACTTACAAAGAAGCAATCTAAAATCGACTTCAGCCCTTTAGTCCTCCGACAAGGTATATGATCGATTTTGTATTCATTCATCTTATTATTTTGTGCAATACATTCATTTCGATTCATTTTTCTCCATTTGTTACCAGTTGAGTAAATCTCAAATTCTAGACTACTCTACAATTTCACAACTCTGGATATTATGGATCATCACGTTTATTACTCAGTTAGAGAAAGGCAATGTTGAACTGCCGCTGTTACGTTATCATGCGTGTTCCCAAGCGGAACTATCGCAATTCGAATCGATCGCTCCAGTTCCAGCGTTTGTGATGCTTCCATTCCCTCGATATTGAGAAAAATAGGGTTGACAAAAAAACGACTCAATTTCGACTTTTGATTCTATTGTATCCTATTTCTTTATTACACTCATCCCTTTCATTCGATACATATACAATTCCATTATGATGACTTTCTCTCACAATCAATCAATATTCTATCAATCACCGCTACTATACAACTCTATTCACAATTCATATAGCATATCTATTCCTTAACAATGTTTATTGAGAAAATCCTGATTTTCGCTAAATGGGTGGGGGTGCAAAATCATTCATCTCATTTCCCACGACAATCTTTATTCATTTGGACCCCCTGGGTTTCATTGATACAAGCATTATTGCTTGAAAAAAGGTAGATCGTGTGATTTGTTTGCAATCTTTTGAACATTTAATCTTATCCTAAATAGACATAGATATAAGATGATCAGCGCGTTGTTGTTGATTGATGCAAAGGGAAAGAACATCGTGTCTCGTTATTATCGGTATTTTGCAGTATCCTTCTTTGAGTGGATAGAAGTGACGTGACAAAAGAGAGTGCCGATGCTTTCCGAACAAACGTTATTGCAAAGAAGGATACTGGAAGCAATCCTCCTATTACGTACATTGACGGAACGACCTTCATCTATGTCCGTAACAGTGACCACTACATTGTCGCTGTAACGAAGAAGAACGCTTCTCCCGGTAAGGACGCGGTGGATCGGGATGACTGGCAGGCATGATTTTCCACTTCCTTTTCCATCTCGTGAAGATGTTCAAGAGCTACTTCGGCGTGGATTACAAGGCTGTAGGCGATGCAGAAGCGCGGATCTAACATGCAGGACGACCTTCGTGAGAAGTTCTCTGTGGTGTACGAAATCTTCGATGGTTGATCTTCCCTCTTTGCGTAACATGCAGAAGTGCTGGACTACGGATACCCGCAGAACTGCGCGATCGACCTGATGAAGCAGCTGATTCGTCTGGGGAAGGCGAACGACGCTGTGGAGGAGGACGCGAGCAGCATTACCTCGCAGGTGACGGGAGCGATCGATTGGTAGAGAAGGGGGATGGCGTTGAGGGTAGGCGTCGCGAGGGCATCACGTACCGCAAGAACGAGATCTTCATCGACACGCTGGAGAGCGTGAACCTGCTGATCTCGCAGACGGGCGCGGTGCTGCACAGCGAAGTGGTGGGCAAGATCGTGATGAAGGCGTACCTGACGGGCATGCCCGAGTGCCGCTTCGGCCTGAACGACAAGCTGCTGATCTCGAACGAGAAGAAGGCGAAGGGGCAGCGGCGCGGGAAGGGCGCGGGCGTGGAGATCGACGACTGCTCGTTCCACCGGTGCGTGCGGCTGGGCCGGTTCGACCAGGACCGCACGATCACGTTCATTCCGCCCGACGGAGAGTTCGAGCTGATGAAGTACCGCGTGACGGAGAACATCAACCTGCCGTTCCGCATCCTGCCGGTGTACGAGGAGATCAGCGGGACCACGCTGAAGATCAACGTGAAGGTGATCGCCAACTTCAGCAAGCAGGTCTCGGCGCAGAACGTGGATATCAAGCTCCCCGTCCCGCCAAACACCGCCAACGTGATGCCCAAGGCCGCCTTCGGCACCGCCGCCTACAACGCCAAGGACCAGACCATCGACTGGACGCTGCGAAAGCTCACCGGAGGCCAGGAGGTCACGTTCGCCGCGGAGGTGAAGATGCTGAAGATGACCACGGAGAAGGTCTGGTCCAAGCCCCCCATCAATATCATCTTTGCCGTGCCGTCCTTCACTGCGTCCGGACTCCATGTCCGATTCTTGAAGGTGTATGAGAAGAGCTCCTACCAGACCGTCAAGTGGGTCCGATATATGACGCGGTCCGGAGATTACCAGATTCGTCTCTAAGTTGCTTTTTTGCCTTGACGCGTTCTGTATTGTAATGTTGCGATGTGGCTGTTTGGTTTGACATGCGTTGTTGAGGGTGGAACCACGTTGATTCGTGTGGATACTCGTCGGTGCTTGATAGTCGTTGATCTCTATTGCTATTCGCTGCTACAAAGTGCTACACAGTACCACACAGTACTACACGTCGATTCACGCTGATTCAAAAAAGAGAAGAGGAAAATCGAAAAAAGTTCCAGAAAAACGGAAAGTTCTGGAAAAGGATTTTTAGCGCTTTTCAAATTTTTGATTTTTTCATGGAGACTGAAACACCTATCGATACTCATACGGAGACTTCGCCGACCAGCGAAGAAAAGCCATCGACCCCAGAAGTCACTCCTCAGTCCTTTGATATCCATATAAAATGTATCAACTCGGATGGCACAATCAATGGCATGAAGGATATCCGGATCCACGTCAAACGAACGGATCTGATCGCAATGGTAAAACAAAAGTATATCGACACCGGACTCTGCGAACACCCGGACTATATCGTATTGCAGTACAATGGTAATGAGCTGCTGGACAACACAACGGTGATGGAGAATGATCTTCATGAAGACAGCACCGTTTTCCACCAGTACTCCAACGTCAACTCGTTTTCGAAAGTGAACTACGGAGAATTGGCTCAACTGATTCACGATGAAGCGCTCAAGAATAAGTAGGCTTGTTTTATTGCATTTTCTCACCTCTAGAGATTATCACCATGCCGGATTCGATCCTGTCTACGGTGTCTGGGACCAGACCTGGGACAAGGGCGACGAATGGGAAACATATCCCACTGTAATGGTTCCCGATGTCGATGAAAGTACGTTTATTCATCCAATCCTCATTCCTAGTGAATAAAAAGTCCGCAATTGTCCCGAAGCGCGCAACCCCCTTCAACCCTCTCTACAACAGCAACGAGTTCCCCAATCGCGTGTTCAAGAGCATGTTCGTCTCCGTCGTGGGCGGATTCATCTTCGAAGTGATGCATCGCCTCGAAGGCAAATGGTCCGGCGAGAGCGTCGTTCCCTCCGAGGTACCCTCCACTTGGACTTCTTCTGACTCCCAGGAACTCGCCAGCCCCTCTCCCATAACCTCCTGCGAACTCCGGTTCAATCCCCGCGGATACTGGGTCGAGGCGCGGAATTCGGTGGATCGGACGGGTCTGGTGACGGTGCGAACGATCCGGTATAAGCCGATCGGGAACGGGAAGCTGCGCGTGGAGATGAGCGATGGCATGTACGCGGAGTGCAAAGTGGAGACGGTGGAAGTGTCTCCGTATCTGTTGATGACGACGGCGGTGGATATTCGGACGGGAAAGCCGCTGCTGGTGGAGACGGTGACGATCACGGACAATGTGAGCCATGTGAGGACGATTCAGGACTTCTCGGCGATGGGAACGGTCATGGATGTGTTCGTGATTAACGAGAGGAGAGTGGTGGATGCGTCGACGACGGAGTTGGAGCCGTATGAAGAAGGATTGAAGCCGCAGAGTATTTAAAGAAGAAGAAGAAGAAAGTGAAATAAGGATAGTTTCTGTGTTTGTTGGAAACGAGTTGGAGCTTTCGAAATGGTACGGAGAGGAGGAGGAAGGGTAAGGAGTGTAGTCGCTCACGATGCACACGAACTTGGGAGATCTCAAGATTGAGTTGTTCTGCGAATTGATCCCTAAGAACACGCAGGTTGATCGTAAAAAGAAGAGTATGATATGCAGAATTTCCTGGCTCTCTGTGCAAGCGGATATTACGACAACACAAAGTTCCACAGGTAGTTTGTCTGAGGGTGGGTTGAGTCGAAGAAATATGAAAGGATTCATTATTCAGGGAGGAGATCCGACAGGTATTTGTTTCTGCGCTTCTTGTAACTAGGAACCGGCAAGGGAGGAGAAAGCATTAACGGAATTCCGGTGGAGGACGAGTTCCATCCAAGCATTAAAGTAGGTCACTGTTTCTTTGATATTTCTCTAGTTTGATCGTCGCGGCATGGTAGCGATGGCGAAGAAGCACCCGAATACGAACAAAAGCCAGTTCTATATCATTTACGACAGGCAAAGCCAACTTGACAATGTTGACACAATCATAGGAAAGGTGATTTATGGAATGGACACTCTGCAGGCGATGGAGGCCGTTGAGGTAAATGAGAAATATCGTCCCAAGCGAGATATTATTATCGAGAGTATAACGATTCATGCAAATCCGTTTGCGCTGTAACTTTTGAAATGTTTGTTGTCATTTAACACAAAAAAATCTGTGAAAACGTATATCTAATAATCTATTTTTCAGACTATCATTCTATCTAGAGTTTACTATGCTCACTTCAATTCATTTCTCTGTGGAATACCCGAATAATTCGGGTGGGAGTCGATTTTGACGCTGACGTCTAGGAGAACTTGGAATTACGATTAATATGGATGGAAAATATATTATTGTAGAGCAGGCCACATTGCAAACCGCGTTTTATGGTGTTCGTCGAGGAGATCGTATTCTTAAAGTTAATGGTCGACTCTGTGTGGGATTGGATCCAAATGAAGTTGTCGGATTGATCCAAAGGTATCTACTAACACTTCGCTTATCTTTAGGTATTTGAACAAAAATCTGGTCATTTACTTTGAACGGTATTTCTCCACAACAGAGAGTGGCAACATCGAAAGGGAAGCCATGAAAGAAGTCCAGAATGATAGTGTATTCTTCGAGGGAACTTTTCTCATTCGTTTTGGTTTGACAAATACTCAGAGTTTTACCGAAAAGTTTGCTTTGCACATTGAGATTAAGATCCGTAGACTTATTCGAATTATGCGTGTTTCGGCTCCTCTTTTGCGCTATGCTGATAGTCTTTTCGATCATATTTTGTTATTCTTAGAATTTGGTCTTATTCCTTTCGGAGTTGCGCTATTCTGGTACAACGGAACAAACGTCTCCTATGGCATGGAGCCTTCCGGAGCGCAGAATCTATTACCCTGTAAAATTGAAATGCTTCCAGGAACCAATGGCTTCGATGTGCTGCATTTTGCGTGTTCGAAGGACATCCTCCTCACAGTACCGATTCGGATGCGCTGTTTCTGTGTAGACAAGAGAGCGATCCAGCTTTATCGAGCTGATCGATGTGATCAACCAACTCTCTCGAGATGATATGTCGTTTCTCTACAACAGACTCAAGCCGGCAGAGGCGTCGAAGAGCACTCCGCAGGCTCAAGAAACGAAGAAAGAGGAGGCGGTTGGGTCGTGGAGATGGGTTAATGTGTAGCCAAAAGTGTCGCGTTCTTGTTGAATTCCTCGCGTAATGTGTAGCTGCTTCGTACGACACGAATGAATCGAGCATGATAACGCGCAATCTAAACTCGACGCGTAGGAAGCGAGCGAGGTAGACTATCGGGTAGTGAACGTTCCCTTTCCGCTCCGAATGATGAACTCCGTTGTGCTGATGTATTCTGGGAATGTGTTTCATGGTCTGGACGAATTCAAATCGAATCGTAGAGGCTTGATCGTTCTTCGAGTCTAGTCCAATATCTGATGGGCACTGGATTCCACCCCGAGCAGATCTGCCACTCCGTCACAGCGCTGTTCATCAACGTGATGTCAGTGGTGGGTCCGAAGCAGTGGGACGACGACGTGAAGAAGCTCGTTCAGGATATTATCGTGCAGATTTCGCTGCACTCGCGGAGCTTCAGTAGGAGCAAACCTGCCCATTCACTGCAGTTCGAACCTCGACTGCGCACCCCTCTGGCTTCTATGTGATCAGCCAGAGCGATCTGTCGGTGCAGGGATTGTACGTCTCCACAACCAGCATGTTCTGCAATATGCCCGTGTTCCGATGCGAAAACGGCTGTATGATCTTTCGGCAGGTAGAAACGGAGGTCGTATGGCATGTAGTTGAAGGATGGGCAGAGCTCGTGGGTGCTGCGACGATCCGTTGATTCGGGGTACTATTACATAAACTCGGCAGAGGTGATTCCGCCGCGATTCTCTTGGGTGTTCTGCGATTCGAGCGTTCCGAATAGTGAGGATGAGTGATGGTGGTAAGGAATAGCGATCATGGTTCAAGCAGTTTGTGACATTCTGTTGATTGTTTGTGAACAAACACCATTATTGCGTTGGAGCGCAGTCAAACTGATAACTACACATGAACGATGCAGCATGAGTCTCACAAAGAAAGATATCCCAACTCGTCGGCCTCTGCATAGGCGCCCTTGTTCCCCACATAGTAACAATAGTTTGGAGCGGAGAAGACCGTCACCACCTTGTTTTTGTGAAGCTGTTTATAGCCCTGCTGTTGAACGGGGCTACCAATTCTACCTCCATGACCAACTCGTGTCCACGAACTATGCATTTCAGCTGATTATCCAGCAGAAACTGCTCTGAAACGTCCTGCCCATACGTCTGACTAATGCCTCGCGAAGAAGGGTTCCACCCCTTGAGCGTTGAGGGATCAGACCAAAGCAAGTCGCAGAAAAGACCTTCGTGACGAATCAAGGAAAAAGGCTGTGGCAGGGAGAAAGGATATCAAAGGGATTTCTTGGAAGCGATTCAGCGAGTTGATCTCATCGATGTGGTGGAGAGAAGGACTAATTCCTGCGTGAACTGCGAAGATTTTATCGTTAATAATAGCACAGAGAGGGAGGCAATCGCAGGTTGCCATAAAATCATTCCACACACTCTCATCATTGTAGTACCTCATGCACTGCTGATAAAAGCCGAACCTTTGTAGCAAGGGTAAAGAAAGGCTACGAATGTGATAGAAAACGGCTTTCGTGATTTCCTCGGAGAAGGAAGATTCGTTCAGGATAGCGGATCTTTAAGGAAAATAGAAGCACAATTGTCTCGATCTAATATTGATATTGAAACCTCATAGACTACCGAGTAATAGCCACGATCCACGTAGTCACCTAGAAATACATAGTTTACACTGGGAACTATCCCGTTGACACGAAACAGTTCGATTAAATCTGTAAACTGACCATGAATGTCGCCACATATTGTACAAGGCATATGGATCCTAAGCACATTGCTTTCCTTCTTTAATATTTCAGATACCTAAAGAAATGAACAACTCTGCTATTTCTAACTTTGGAACATAATTGATGAAGTTCTTCTCTAGAAAATGGATATCCATACTCTGCCTTTTGTATCCACGCATCTTCTATAGAGAAGAGCGATTTTTCCATTGTATGAGAAAAAAGGAGTGAGAGAAGAATACAAAAATGAGCGTTTTGGGTTGGGAAAAGCTACTTTGTACAATATTGAATTGGTATTATATGTGGAAACTACAATGGTTTAGTGAATAGGTTATTTGGAGATAGAGTAGAATTCTGCTTGCATTGTATTATTCAAGAGAAATGGGATGAGGAAGGGAGTAAAAACGATTGTTGATATTGCTCTGAGCCGAATTGGGGTGCTTGCTTGCTTGCTTGCCTGCATTTGTTTTCGTATGGTGAGTTGATCAAATAGCCCGCATTCGTATTATTTCGTTATTTCAAAAGTATGGTAGTGGGATTGTAAATAAATCATAAGGTCAAAGCTAAACGAAATGGTTCAAAAGACGTAAATTTAGCAAATTATATCAAATCAAATGAATCAAAGTTCAAACGATACACTAATGCTGACTATATCATAACAATGAAAAGTGATTGAATGAGGGAAAAGCAGAATCATTGTTAGTAATGAGAATGTTTTTTTAAATCGGAAAATCGAATGAATAATGAATACACACTATCAAGTGATGATAATATGATAATGGTCATCTTTTGCATTTGAGTGCGTAGCAATAGATATAAGTAGATATAGATTGCAAGTATAATGGAATATGACTTACAGAACACCAAAAAAGCAAATTACTCCAGAAAGAGAAAACTACAATAAATTAACCCCGATAACAGATAGAGAGAGTCGAAAAGTACAAAACAAGAAAAGAATTGATAATCTCCCGCTCTTTTCTATTTTATGGAGGATTTAGAGGCTGTTCAATATCAACAATAACATCCGAATATCATTTCGATATTTATGTAAGTCGTCCTTATAATCGATTGTTTTTTATGATTCTTTTGTTTTTTAATCAAGATTTATTAACATGAGCAGTGAAGGCATTGTGTTATCTTCTATGTTAATGAATAGCTTGTTTAACTGAAATTTGCTTCACTGAGTATTTACTTGACAGATATGTGACGCTCGGCGACCCTGAAACCCTGGTCAAGGGTGGAATCAAATGCACTGTTCAGCGATTCCAGGGAAAGCACAAGAACGAATTTCTATTACGCTCAGAAACTGGTGATGTGTATCTGTTTGAAAATAACGTATTGAAACAAGAATGGAAGGAGGACGAGAATGGGAAGAAATCGGAGGAGTTTATTCGATACAAGAATGGTCGAGCCGATTTCAGTCAGCGATTCGAGTATATTTTGGAGCAAATGAATAACAAACGTTTTGTTTACCACAAGAAAGGGCTTCGAATGGAAATCTGGTCAGCCAGAACGGGACATTTGCTGTATCACGGAGGGTACAACGAAAGACGAATGAAAGAAGGCTGGGGCATCGAATACGATGAAGAAAGCGGAAGTGTGGCTGTGGAAGGGATGTGGAGCAAAGGAGTATTGAAAGAAGTGATTCGATGTTTCAATGGAGATACGATGACCGAATTGAAGCGAAACGGAGCAGGTAGTTTGGATCCAACGAAACGAATTCCGATCTATGTGGGTGGATTTCGCTATGATGAAGATAATGAACGATTTATTCGTGAAGGGAAAGGATGTCTGATTGATAGAAAGACTGGAATGGCAACTCGAGAATGTGAATGGAAAGATGGAAAGGAAGTGAGAGGAGTGGATCTAATTGGTGGGAAGTTCGATTACCAAATAATACCTGTTCGAAAGCTCATGCTTGATGCTAAACCAGCTCAGGTTCCTGTTCCTGCTCCTGCTCCTGCTCCTGCTCCTGCTCCTGCTCCTACTTATGCTCCTACTCCTGCTCCGATTCCAAAACCTGCTCCAAAACCTGCTCCAAAACGCGAAGAACCTGCTCCTCTTCGATTCAGCGTCACTGGATCTACAAAATGGACCGATGTGAGTTTGCAAGTGACCGATTTGACGATTTCATCGAATTGCTGTAACGATTTGAATGCATTGGATCTGAATCGATTCAAGTGGCTACGATCTATCGAAATCGGCGATGACTGTTTTGAATCAGTGCAAACATTCCAAATCGATGGATTGAATCGATTGAAAACTATCAAAATCGGAAGCAATTCATTTACTCAGAAAAAAACATCAAACTGGGACTACAAGATGGCAAACAACCAATCGAAGTCATTGCACATATTGGATTGTGAATCATTGGAATCCATTCAAATTGGTGATTATAGTTTCAGTGATTTTGGAGGAGACCTTGAATTGAAGAATTGTCCACAATTACAATCCATTCAAATTGGAACAATTGGAAGTGGTTCATGGAATTTCGTTTCTAGTTCATTTGTAATTCGAGGTAAGAAATGATGTGATGTTGAATATGAATGATGCATAGATCTTCCAAATCTACAATCCATTACATTAGGTGATTTTGCATTCCTTGGTTCCTTATCAACAATAATTGAAAGTATTGAATGAATTCGAATGAAATGATTGATATAGATCTTCCATCATTACAATCCATTCAATTCGGTGAATGGGCACTAATTGGAAAAATGGATTCTTCAAGTTCATTGACACTTCGAAGTAAAAATGAATTGATTTGTTATGATTTGTTTTGTAGATCTTCCAAATCTAACATCAATAACTTCTGTAGAATATAGTTTCAAGAATCCTCATTTAGTGACACTGGAAAGTGTTTCTGCATATTGAATATTGATAGTATTTAGATATTCCAAATCTTCAAAATGTCAAGCTACCTGGTAATAAGTGGGGTCGTTCATTCGAATATGTTCGATCGAAATCAATTTCGAGTATAGTTTGATTGATTTGATTTGATTCATAGATGTTTCTTCCATTCTCGCTGATCTTGTTAGCATCGATCAGTAATTCCATCACTAGATTTACACACTTCATCTATTCAATGATCATTATATGTTCAATACATACTATGTTTCTTTGTTTGTTCCAATCCCCTTATCAATCATTCTTTGGTCATCGATGTAAGATCTTATTATCGATGGACTCTTTCCGTCATCACAATCCAGGTATCTTTAGCTAGCATGTGCCAATCTTTCATGTTATCGATGTTAAGAATGCTAAAAAGTTGAATAATGAAGTGTCCAAACAGAAATAATCAAACAAGTTTTAATATTCTAAAGAAATAAACCTTACGCATGACAAATCACGAAATGCCAAACGATTGAATTGAGGTAATCAAGTAAATCAAGTGATTGGTTGTTCATTTTTTGTTTACAGTTGATAAAAACAACAACATTGATAATGGAATTAGATGTAATTGGGATTCGTTGTTATGATTTGATATATGTGCACTGCTGATAATATACTAAATAGAATAAAATACAAATGTTAACAATAGAACTCTCTGAATATTGGGATTAATATCGAAGTGTTCCTCACTTCCAGGTATCTCATCCACAATCGATTGGAAAGAATAAACCCAAAGAGAACGGATAAATGGAATTATAGAACATAAATCCCTAATATGTTGAGCGTTGAGAGTTGGACCAAGTCAATCAATCACTTGATCACTTTCTTAGCTACCTTTCCATCAATTATCATTCGAAAGAACGAAAGCCACCCAATCACCATCGTTCTATCAACCATTTGTAATCAACAACAAATAATCCACATTTTATCACCTGTCATCCACTTCATTATACTCTCCCATTTCTTCTTTTCTGACCTTCACAAACCAACTTCCAACACTCACACCATTTCACCAGTTTTCAAACAAACAAACTACAACGGAATTAACGTATTGTAATGATTTCCCAGAGACAAATACTTCTTGTGATAGGATAAAAACAGCGGAGATCCCTACACCCATGAACACACGCACACACTCCTACAGGCATGTCCTCCCCCATTACAATTACAGGTGCATCTGCACTATAAATACGAATCGGCCGTTGCAAAGATAGCGATAATGCACGGAGCTCAAGTTGGCCTCCCCATTCTACTCATCACTTCTCTCTCGCATCCAAACCGTTCGACGTTTCCACCTTTCTGCAGTACTCATCAAAGTCGACCCCTTCGTCTAAAAAGAACGCGAATTCGTCTTTATGTTCTCTCAAAGAATCGGCTGCTTTCTTGCGAATAACACGATAGGCGATGGGCGATTTCATTTTCGAGTCCTCCAAAGCGAGCTGCTGGGCGATCGAGTGGTACATGCAGTTACCATCGGCCGCTACGTACTTTACGTGGCGGTTCAGAGAGGCAACCTGGCGATTGATTGCTTCGGTTTCTTCCTCTCGTTCGCGGTTCTGTGTCTCAATTACCAGCTTGTTCTTCTCATCTTGCTCTTGCTGCTTCTTTCGTCTCTTTTCCTGCTTCTTTCTTGCCTTCTCACTTAACTGGGGCTTCATGTCCTCCATACCTGAAATAAAAGCCATGATCGGATCGTCCTCCTTCATTCCCATGGGTCCACTCTCTAAAATGATCGAATGTGTTTAAAACTACCTTTCACCGAGTCGTCCGTATTTGTAGAAACACTTACAGGGGCTTTTCCAGAACTCTTCTGGAGTTTTCGCTCTTCAATTGCGTGCTTTAACAGTTTTAAGTGTCTATGACTTATTCTCCAATTCTGGACTCACTTTTTTCCTTTCTTATGTACTTCCCACACAGATTCATTATAAAGGGTGATATTGCAGGCAGCGCAGTGCATTGTTTCGTCGTTTACGATTTCTTTGATGATTTCTTCCTCCATTTACACTGAAGTAGAAAAAGGATCGAATAAGCAAACCTAGCAGTGAAATAAAGAATTCGGGCAAATGCCATTTCAAACAAACAGCCCATATAAAAGAACGGAACCAATTATAATTTATAATTTATAACTAGCAGACTCTCCACCCACCTTCTTCTTCGTTTCGATCATCTTGGACTTGATGTCATCCACCGCCATCGTCGCTTCCTCCTGCAACTTCCTGAAGAACGCTGTCGACTTGAAGTCGTCTCCCTTCGACACCACCACTCCCTTCTTGACGTTCTTCGCCTACTCCTCGCCTCCTTCCCAATCAATCTACCTCCAGCGACTGCTGAACCTTGCGATTCTCCAAAATTCGCTTCGCCTTCTCATCGTACGCCGCGCGTTCGCGCAGTTCGTTCTCCTCCTGCGCCTTCCTCGCTCTCTTCTGCGCCTTCTTCGTCTACCATGCATTCTTCTCGTCTCTCCTACGCGTCTCTCTCGCTCTCTCTCCTCCTTCGCCTTCTCGCTGCTCCCCTTCAGCACGCGCACATCGCTGCTGTAGATCTCCTCGGGGGCCTTCTGCGACTCGCTGCTCACGCTCATCGGCAGCGCCTCCTCCATCGCCAGTGCGGGAGCGGAGCTCGTCACGCTGAGCGTCTTGACGGCCGCTGCGGGCGTGAAATCAGCGTTGCAGAGACGATCCAGCGCCACGCAGATGCGACGGAACAGCACGTCCAGCTCGCGTTTCTTGGCGTCCAGCTCGTCTTTCTTCTTGTCCACGTTGTGCATCTGCTTCATGAACTCGTCCTCGTAGATCTCCGCCAGGCCTTTCTCGCTCTTCTCCGTCGACACTTCCGCAAGCGGCTTCGCGGCGGTTTCGCGAGGCGCGGCTTTGCGAACGGGATCGTCGAAGGCCTGGTCGAGGATTCGTTTCTACGTGAGAAGGGAAGCGGACAAGCACTTTGATGAGCTCTTCCAGCGAGAGCGTGCTCTCAACCGTAGAAACGGGGGCTGAAACGCCCACGCGGTCGACGTCCAGGTCGACTTCGAGGAGTTCGTTTTCTTTGCGGGAGGAGGCGGTGGTTTCGCCTTGGAGCTCCCAGCTGCGCGGCTGGACGAGCGTGGATTCCATCTCGGCGATTTGCTTTTTGAGGGATCTACGATGGAGGGGAGAGAACACGATCACTTTTGCTCCTCATCATCATCATCTTCTTCTTCTTCATTATCTTCTTGTTCTAATGGATTAGATTAAAAAGAAAAATCAAGAATACCACTGAGAGGAGCCATCATATCGATGCCGTCCTCGTCCTCGTCTTCTTCTTCTTCATTGCCGCCTTCCCTCTCTTTCTCGAGCATTTCCTCTTCAAAGTCGCCAAACTTTTGCATTTGCTCCCACAGAGTTTTGTCGTCTAGAGGTTGTTCCACATCGCTTTCTTCCATATGAGAATCAACTTCCTCATCACCATCACCATCATCTTCTTCCTCTTCTCCTTCCTTTTCAGTATCAATATCTTCTTCTTCTTCTTCTTCTTCTTCTTCTTCTTCTTCCTTGCTTTCTTCCGTTTCCTCCTCCATATCACCTTCTCCTTCCTCTTCTTCCATCTCCCCTTCTTCTTTCCCTTCTTCTTCTTCTTCTTCTTCTTCTTCACCACTACTTGTATCTAATTCCACAGTTTCTAAACTCTCCACCATCTTCTTGTAAGCATTCATTAATGGCTCTTGCTAACAATTATTCAACCCCAAAACTACACTACCCTCATTCTAATTTGCTCCCATATTCCTTCCCCATCGAATCCATCCACATACAACTCTGGAAGCTCTCCGAACTGGTTCATTTCCAGTTTCTTGGCTATTCATAACAATTCCAGTCCTATTTCTACCTAAATCAAACAACACTTTCATGACGGCCTTAATTGTCTTTTGGACCTCCTCATCCCCTTTTACAAATCCCTGACCATTGAACCCAATTATCAGAACTTACTTCTGGGTGGTTTACAACCTTCTCCTCAAATTCATCAATAATCTGCTTGTCAATATCCATTTCTTCGTTATTCAAACCGATTGGCTACAAAACCGTAGATAAAAACAGGCTAGATTGAGAAAAAAGCAGTATCTCTGATTTTTGGAATTCAAAAAATTGGAGATTGTTATGTTGTATTTCCAGAAATACATGGTATGGTGGCTTTAAGTATCTCCCTTGACAAGAATGTGTAATTACAACCTATTTGTATGTTCTTACATCTTTTCAAAGAGGCAAGTGTTTGTTAAAGTAGTTTCAATAATAATATTAATGCAAACCACCTTTATTTTGTACTACATTGTGTATTTGTTGAGTAACACTTCGAAATGGATCTATTCCTTTGAATAACTAGTCTGAACAAAGGTACAACAATGTATATCTCAATCTATTCTCTGCCTTACAGTAATCAACGATTTCCAATTTGTTCCATAAAATTGAGAGAATGTGGTATGACAAGAAGAAATATTAAGCCTCTAGTAAATGTACACCCACTATATTCCTCACTACAAAGGACCAACACATTTATTGATAACAACCTATACTGCATAGTTGGGATAACACACCACAACAACGTCATCATACTCAATAACTAAACTCTAAAATCACTAGCACGCCCAAGGAACGAGAAAAAAAACCTCAGGCATAACAACCTTCCTTTCTCTCTCTCATTACACGCTAATCACCTAATACAACACAAGGCAACTATTCTATTCATGCCATACAATTTCACTGTTCTATTTTTCAAAAACAATTTTCCTTAACCTCGTTTAATGAACCTTTCCAGTGTAAACCAATACCAGTCTTATTCTAAAAAGAAAAACGCACTGCACCCATAAACTCCCTATGAAAACGAACGATCCAGACCTCTAAACACACAACAACCAAACTCGATAATTCTCTCATTTCTGACCATCCTAAAAACCAAATCACAACCACATCAATTTTCCCCATAAAACCATGTAGGAGATACAGAAGAAGCAACTCAGGAAACTGTCAAAACGACGATTAAAGCAATCTACAGAGCGATAAGTATTGGTTCCTTGAAGTCAAACGAGTGACAGACAGCACTGACAAGACAACACAAAACCATTCTATTACCCCTATTGATTCCTACTTCAGTGAGGCCACTGGGCAGGCAGTATTTGGGGTACTCACAAGTCGAATCAGGTACTTACCATCGATTAATAATGAATAGAAAATATGGACCAAAAGTTAGGGCATATAAAAGTGAGTTCCGTCCCAATATTTGACATGCTGCATGATAAACAATAATACTAAGAAGTACTGTATTAGTACGTGCTCGTAAGCGTAGGTACTATGTGAAAGCGAGACATTGAACAAAATTCTCATTTCGTGGTAGAATATGGCTGAAGAAGTAAAGAACGTTGAAACTCAGGCTGCTCCTACCAGTAACGAGACCCCTGCCCCTGCTCCTCGCGAGGACTTTGACACAATGACTATCGAAGAGTTGACGAAGTATGTGGAAACCCCGCTCGAAAGAGTGAGTCAGCCGAACGAGAAGGCTATGAACGACAAGTGTGAGGCTATCGACAAGGAAATTTCTGGTTGCTTTGCGCGCATGGAGGAACTCAAGATTGAGAGACAGATGATTTCTGAGGGCTTCAGAATTGAGAGAGTGAGAGTGCTCAGGTCGCTTCACGAATAGGCTGCTCGTATGGAGGATATGGCCGCCCGCAAGGCTCTTCTGGAAAGACGGAACGAGCTCACTGCCGAGTTCAGCGTATTCTAGAGTATCTGCAGTGACGCCTAGACGGGTAAGAGCAAGGCCTCCGCTCTGCGCAGCGAGCTGTCGCAGATCCGCGAGCAGATCAGCAACCTCCCTCACGTTCAGTCCGGCGAGCTGGAGGCGAAGATTATGGAGGCGGAGGAGAAGATCGAGACGGAGTCGATGTCGATCAAGCAGGAGCGCGAGCTGAACACGAAGATCAAGGGATGGAGAGTAGGAGCTGCGGTGCGGTGCGGAGTGACGCGTAGGACCAGCTTCGTCAGGCGAAGACGGTGGAGCCGCTGCTGGCTCGCCGCAAGGTGGTGGAGGAGGAGCTGAAGCTGCTGCAGACGTCGATGGACGAGCTGAAGGGCAAGCTGAACGCTGTGTACGAGAAGCTGGGCGCGAAGAAGGAGAAGAAGGAGGAGAAGAAGGAAGGCGAGGAGGAGAAGAAGGAGCGCGAAGACCCCTACCAGAAGATCAACGACGAGTGGAAGGAGCTGCAGGCGAAGATCGACGCGAAGCGCCAAGAGAAGCGTGAGGTTCGCAACGCGTACTTCGAGCAGAGACGCCAGTACAACGAGTTCTCCTCGAAGAACCGCCGCATGCGCGTGGCGCGCTCGGTGCTGGAGCGCAAGCAGCGCGAGGCCGCGGAGCTGGAGCAGCAGCGCAAGGAGGAGGAGGAGATGCTGAAGCGCCACCCGTTCGAGAAGGAAATGGCGGTGTGCGACGACCTGCTGGTCTACCTGAAGGGCCTGCAGACCAAGACCACGGCGACGCCCGCCGCGGCGAAGCCGGCGTTCCAGGTGCCCGAGGGCATGACGCTGCTGAAGCGCGAGGAGGAGGTGCTGTACGCGGAGGAGCCGAAGAAGAAGAAGAAGGACCGAAGAGAGCGCAAGCAGAAGAAGACCGCGTTCACTCACGATCTCGGAACCCTGCAGTCCTTCGCCATGGTCCATCTCAAGGCCCCCGTCTCGGAGGAGGAAGTCCAGGCCACTGTGGAGCTGGTGAAGGCGCGGAAGGCGTTCTTTGATGCTCTCCCGCGTGGAGCGGATGTGGTTGCGGAATTGGCCAAGCTGTAAGCCGTGTGGTTAAATCGAATGGATTGTTCTATAAGGAGTGTTTGTTGGCAAAACGAGCCTCGCGGCGCGGCGGATCGTTATCTTTTCCGATTTGAAAAGAGATCTCCCGCGGGAATTTGGTGGACCTGGATCATGGCAGTTCCTAAAAAATCGATGGATAGCAATATACAACTGCTTCAAGAGATCAAACTTGTTATCAATAAGTTATTTGATGGCAGTCAGGACATAACGGATAAGTTGACCAGGGTAGATGCGATATGGCCCTGCTAATTTGTAGTACACTATGAAGTCTCCGGAGGACGCCTACATATGT
The DNA here is from genome assembly GCF_000151665.1 of Blastocystis hominis. NCBI lineage: Eukaryota > Bigyra > Opalinata > Blastocystidae > Blastocystis > Blastocystis hominis. The sequence goes on from NW_013171833.1 coordinate 81,845, forward strand.
ATTATTAGTTGCTTAATCGAAGCTATTATTGATCCGAGTGTTCCTACCGATACGGTGAACCGGATGAAGGTATTTTGTTCTCTGGTTTCCCTGGTCATGCGTAGGAGTATTTGATGGGCGTATTCCGCACACTCTTTCCACGACGTCATCAATCAGAGGCCTGGGTAATTCAGGTGAGCACAGCATGGGGCGTTGAGCGAGTAGGCATTCAGATCCATAGGTTTTCCTCCTGATGACAATCACCTGCAAACAATTTTATTTTGGAGCAACAATGATCTCGACGTTTTAGTGTGGGTGTATACATGCGCCGCCCAGTGTAAGAAGCAGCCAATATGCAATGTTCGTTTTAAGGCCTGCGTCTCAGCGCTAGGAAGCAAAACGCTATCTCACCAGTATATATGACAGCATTTACAGACGTCCGTCCATTCCAGATGATATTTTATTTCGTGTAATTAGCATTGTCCTCCTCTCTCTGCCTCGCCTCACTCCCAGATCCGCGGTCCCTCCAAACTTCTCTCCGATTGCCACTCCGAGGCTGTTTTTCGCATCAGCTACCTCCTCGCTCGGATCGGTCCCAGCTGCTCAGAAGCAGCGCTGAAAGCGATCTTCGGCATTGCCGGCGAGCCCGGCAAAACCCTCGACATGCGCGGGCTCTTCGCCGTTCTCGTCGCCGGCGCCATCGGCGACCCCGCGCAGTTTGAGATGGACAATCGCGGAGCGCAGGCGCGCGAGGCGGAGTAGTCCCGCGGGGATGGTCTCAGTTGTAGCGTGCAGAAGGTGAAGCAGGACTTCCACATCACGGGTACGGAGGGAGCGCAGTGGGACGTGCAGGTGCTGAGCAAAGTGGTGCGGGAGAGCTTCCCCGCGATGGACTTCGGTGAGCTGGTGAAGCTGTTCGACAGCCCCAACATCGAGGTGGTGAGTCCGCAGTGCCTGACCTGGCTGGTGCCGCTCTTCCTGCGGCTGCTGAAGCAGGGCTTCCCGAACGACTGGCTGTACTCGCTGTGGAAGAACAAGAGTGCGAGCGACGGGGGCGAGTGAGGCGTAGGCAGCCAGTGCTTCTTCCTGAGCTTCCTGATCCACATGAGCAAGCGGATCTCCGTGTTCAAGAACTCGCCGCATCAGATCGTAGCGATTTGAGGGGGGCTTGTGAGCGTAGGAGCCGAGCAAGATCGCCGCGGGGGAGTTCGCGTCCTGCTGGACGTCGCTGGATTTGGTCCACGTGTTCATGCAGCTGCTGAGCACGTCGGACTTCGCGCGGCGGCTCTACACGTCGCTGTGGAGCAACGCGCGCGACGTGACGGTGATGATGTACGCGCTGGTGCAGCTGAACGGGCCCTGGGACGAGACGTACATCGACTTCACGGCGTCCGTTCTGATCCAGGAGACCTTGGTGGTGCGGAAGTTCCACAAGGACGCGTTCCTGAAGGAGGTCATGGAGCGGTTTCTGGCGAAGAACGCGAACATGGCGATGACGACGATCATGAAGGCGTACCAGCTGGGCTGGGACCAGATGAACAACTACAACTTCTTCAAGATTCTGTACCAGTCGTGCTGCGATATCCCGCAGTTCGTCACGATGTTTTCGACGGTGCCCGCGTCGCTGGTGATCCGCAATCTGCAGATGCTGGTGCACTTCTCGTTCCTGCACTGTCGAAAGCAGGAAGAGAAGGTGCGCATGGCGATCTTCCAGTACTGGGAGACGGCCGGATGGTACCTCATCGACCTGCTGCTTCCCTTGCTGAACGATTATCTGGACGGGTTTTACGGCGTGATCGACAACTTTTTGGACGCGGAGTACACCTGCGTGTTCCTGCTGCAGTGCAAGAACCAGCTGAACATCTCTCCGGAGCGCGCCAGTCGCATCGAGGACGTGCACAGCAAGATGTTCTCTCCCGGGCGCGAGAACTTCAACTTCGTCGCGTCCCGCATCGACGCGATCCTCTTCGAGACCGGCAATGCGGTCTCGCTCTTCCAGGATCTCCACCAGAAAGTGGTGTCGAGAGGCATTCCGCGCTACGTGGTCGCGAAGGTGGTTCTGCTGCTGCTCCGAAGCATTCTCCCGATCGACGTGCTCTGGACCAATCTGCTCAAGCTCATCAACATGCTGGTCTGCTACAACATGCTCACCCCCGACAGCGTCAGCGAGATCGTCTATAAGCTCATCGCGCTCGCTCCCGAAGTCCCCGACCCCGACTTCCTTCAGCAAGTCCTGGGCGAGTGGTTCTCGCTCCTGCCGGGCCTGCGAATCACCAAGGAGCTCTTCCTGCAAGTGCGCAATCAGAAGCTGACGCTGCTGTCGCAGATCCTGTGGCAGCTCGTGGCGGAGCACCAGCAGCAGGGCGCGAGCTACGCGAACGGCGAGGGAATGGAGATGGGCGACCCCATGCAGGCGCAGATGCAGATGCAGATGCAGGCGCAGATGCAGGCGCAGCGACAGATGCAGGCGCAGATGGCGCGCACGATGGGGGCACAGGACCGCATGCTGTCGCCGACGAACGATCAGCTGTCGGAGCTGCAGAACCGGCAGCGCGAGATCCAGAAGGAGATCGTTCCGGTGACGCGGACGATCGACTACGCGGAGCCGGAAGACCGGCTGAAGGAGCGCATTTCGATGCTGATCAACAACCTGACGGAGATGAATCTGAGCGCGAAGGTGAACGATCTGAGCGATCTGCTGACCAACGACACGGAGAAGTGGTTCGTGGACTTTTTGGTGCGCTCGCGCGTGGAGCGGCAGGACAACTACCACGGGCTCTATCTCTCGCTGGTGAACTACCTCGTGAAGACGAAGGGCCGGGAGCTGTTCAACCAAGTGATCGACACCTCCATCCAGGTGACGCAGGAGCTTCTGACCAGCGACATCAAGGTCCTGAACGAGCAGCACCTCTTCTTGAAGAACATGGGCGGGTGGCTCGGTCTGCTCACCATCGGGCAGGACATCTGCCTCAGCCAGCTGCACTTGAACCTCACCGACCTGCTGCTGAGCTCCTTCTACCACAAACGACTCTGGTACGTTTACGAGTTCGTGTGCTTCTTGCTCCGCGGATGCAAGGAGAGTCAGGTGATCAAGCTGCCGCAGCCCTGGCTGGTCGCTCTGCTCTCGCTGCTGAAGGAGATCTACATGGTCCCGGGCATTAAGGAGCACTTCGCGCGGCTGTTCAAGAACTTTTTGGAGTACATGAAGTACCGCGAGGACAGCATCCAGTTCGTGCGTTCCGACTTGTATCTGGCGATCCCGGACGTGACGGACAATCAGGACTTCAACCCCAACGCGTCGCAGAGCGACGTCTATAACTACTTTTTGAAGAACTACCCGCAGCTGAAGGATCTCCAGGCCAAAAGCCACGGCTTGCGCGATCTCATGAACAAGGAGATCCGCGAGTTCGTTCCGCGGAGATTCCAGCCGCATTCCATGCCGATGAACAGTGGAAACGGCGGCTACTACAACAACAACAACAACAACAACAGCAGCAGTAATAATAATAATAATAATAGTAATAGTGGTAATGGCAACAACAACAATAATAATGGCGGCAACAACAACAACAACAACAACAATGGAGGGAGCAGCGGTAACAACAACAACAATGGTAACAACAACAATGGCAACAACAACTACGAGATGCAGCAGCAGGGCATGTCGGCAGGGGAGATGAACATCAGCAACCTGGTGCAGAGTTTCATCCGCGAGATCAACCGATTCCACGTCTTCGACAATCTGGCGATCATGGTGTTCGAGTCGGTGTACTCGATGTTCCTCCGCGATTTGGTGCAGGTCCAAGACAACCAGAAACTGGAGGGCTACCTCAAGAACGCGGCGCTCTCGCTGATCGACAGCCTGCTCCTCATCCGCGTGGCCGACTGGGAAGCCAGACTGCTCGACCTGCTCAACGTGATGTATCGTCGCCAGGGCTGGAGCCTGGAGGAGTACTTCAAGTGGGTGCAGATGTACGCCGAAGTGGTCTACCAGAACATCAAGCTGGGAATGCACGATCTCGTCTACCAGCACATCAAGACCCGCATTCTCGACGTTCCGCGCGAGTACTTCACGGCCTCCAAGAACGAGCGAAGCCCCGCCGCGAGCGGAATGACGGGGAACATCGTGAGCAACACGCAGCAGGCGCTGTCGAAGAAGTTCCACGACCTGGTGAGCGAGGCGGACATGACGGAGAACGAGAAGATCTCCAACGGCGAGCTCACCGCCTTGCAGGAGTCGCTGTACTCCCCGAACGCGGGGAACAGCAACGCGCTGACCTTCCAGGACGTGGTCCTGAGCCAGGAAGCGCTGCACGACTGCTTCATCAACATGTACTACCAGTACATCGCGCGCGAGCTGAACTTCTTCTTCGATCTGGCGCAGAACGCGGAGCAGATGGGCAACGCGAAGCTCGAAGACGCCCTCGCCTGCATTAGCCGCCTCAAAGAGAACGCCAAGCTGGAGACCCACATCCCCGAGCAGGACAAGCGCATCGTCGAGCTGTTCGTCAAGAACATGGCGCAGCCCAAGGTGTACACGAACTTTTTAGTGTTCGATCTGGTGATGCGGATCGCGCGCATCCTCGTCGAGAACAAGTTCCCCAATCTCCCGCAGTACATCACGGCGCAGTTCCACGACATCGCCGCGCAGATCAAGCCGATGCCGCAGTGCATCCCCGCGGTGGTGACGCTGGCGGCCAATCAGCTGCTGGATCTGGGGAAGCTGGACGAGATGCTGCGGAGCTTCCTCACGTGCGGGTTCGCGAACTATTCGATCAAGCTCTTCGTCTTCCTGGTGATCATCGACCTGGTCTTGATGCGGGAGCTGGTGACGATGGACCAGCTGCCGTTCACGATGGAGACGCTGGAGAAGCTGGCGGCGAGCGAAGACGGGAAGAAGGAGTTCGACGTGGAGGGGAGCCGGATGTCGGTGGTGAGCTTGGTGGAGTCGCTGCGCAAGAAGCAGAGCTTGCTGGCGCTGCGCGTGCACGTGAACCAGACGCTGGAGAGCGACGTGTGCAAGATGCTCCAGCAGAAGATGGACTCGTTCGTGCAGTGGATGAACAGCGAGTCGGACGTCCTCTACTACCCCGAGCGCATGGACGAGCTCGTCGAGCTGGTGGACAGCGTGGTGCAGTCGATCGGCGACGACGGCGCCTCGATCACCTTCTACCTGCTTCTCTGGAAGTCCATGCAGATCTACCTCACCAACTTCAACGATCCCTACCGCACCGCCAACTACATCTGCGACCTCGTCATCGTGCTCTTCGGCATCCTCGTGCACCGCGAGGCCCCGCAGAACCGCGTGCTCGTCTTCAAGGCGCAGCTCGACGTCGTCCAGGCGCTCCTCTTCGAGATGCACGACCTCAACATCCGCAACTTCTACCCCTTCTTCTTCCTCCGCATCCTCGCCGGACTCTTCAAAGAGGTCGTCGTCGCCGAGCCCGAGCCGCCCGTCCGCACCGAGCTCGCCCAGCAGTTCTGCGCGCTCCTCCTCGCCGTGAACCCCACCGCCTGCCCCGCGTTTCTCTTCTCCTGGCTGCAGCTGCTCACGCGGCCGCAAGTTCTCCGCGTGCTCATCGCCGAGAAGACCGCGCCGCTCGTCTCCCTCGCCGGCGACCTGGTCGTCTCCCTCTTCTCCCTCATGCGCACGCCCTTCGCCCAGTTCCTCTGCAGCTACACCAGCAACGGCCTCTCTATTCTCTCCCTGCTCCGCGGGTCCTTCCCCGGCTTCCTCGCCGCGCGCTGCTCCCTCCTGCTTCGCTATCTCCCGCAAGAAGCGCGCCGTTGCGTGCTCGACGACGTCCCGCCCGAGTTCAACTTCGAGCTCTCGGGGCAGGACCGCGAGGCCTTCTTGGCGCGCGTGCTGCCGCTTCGCGCCGAGCCGGTGATGGCGTACGTTGAAGAGCTGGATCGCCTGGGGCTCACCGAGGCCGCCGAGGCCGTGATGCGCGAGAAGGCGGCGATGAACGCGATTCTGCGCGCCGTGTTCGATCACAGCGCCGCGGTGCTGCGGTTCGTGGTGATGTTCTGGATCATGGAGGAGGAGCGAGTGCAGAAAGCCGCGGGAAAGAACGCTCCCGCGCAGAGCGCGGCCGAGTGCATCGCGCAGTTGCTGCATAGTGTGCAGCATGACATGCAGCTGATGGGATTCGTGATGGCGTGTCTGCTAGATTATGTGCGATTCCCGTGCAAGGAGACCAAATTGTACCTGCGGACGCTGATGGCGCTGGTGGGGCAGATGAGTCCGGAGATGAAGCAATGGGTGATGCAGCAGCTGATCAAAAAACCTCTTTTTAAGTATTTCGAGCTGAAACAATTTGGTTATTGAATGAATTGGTAGTTTTGTTTGCGCTGTTTGTTGCATTTCGCGATTTGTTGGAAACAGGGGAAGGAGGGATCGCAAAGCGATGTTTTTGTGACAGTGGTTGGGGGAGGAATGAACAATGGAGGGTATCGTTCTATTTTGTGAGTGTTTGCTGTTGTCGGATTGAGTTTTTTATTTTGTTCTGTAACTCTTGCTTACCAAACACGTTTCGTCAGTATCACAAGTCTATCGGTGCCTTTTATATTCAACTCCTTTTCTACGCAACGGATTCTCCTACCTTCCAAAACGAATTGCGCACAACACACATACCTGCCTACTCCACTCACTACCGAATGACTTCAACAAACACTCCGCCAAAAGAAAAGGGCATGCAAAATCAAGCGGTCTGGTACGCAGGAACCGAACGGTCGATGTAGTTAACATCAGCGAGTCCCTTCAAAAACGAAATGCGACCAGTGGAGGAGAAGCGTACGTAGCCAGCTCCGAAAGGAAGCTGGTTCTTGCAACGAACACACAGCGACAGGCGAGAACGTCTTTGGCAAAGCGAACAGGGTGGAATAGGAAACATCATGTTAATCGCATACATGGAAGCCACGGTAAAATCATTAAGAGTAAACGAGCCAACACAATAGTTGTTGATGTAACAGCAAAAGGTAATCGAAAAGCCGGGCTGGATGTGATTACTGATCTCGAATTGCCACACACTCTGCATGAAACCCTCAAGACTTTGACCATGGGTTTCAACACTTTGTGAAATGCCATCGTGTGTAGAGAACATCATATAGCGTTCATTGGTTTCTTGTAGAGTAGAATATTCAGAAGCAATGGATGGAAAAGGAATCGAAAAGGCTCGAGCTTCTGGGCCGAGCGGGAAAAGATGAGGTACCTCAAAGGAGGAAATGAAGCGAAGGTTAATACAGTAGACACGGACAAAATAATAAAGGTACTCATAGAGCCTGCGATTGCAGGAACCTCGGATGGTCAGAGTTGAAATGAGATGGCCATATTTACGAAGGTTGCCATACAAGCAGTCTAGACTCACTTCGTCAAGATTAATAATACAGTGCTCCCAGAGGTTCTTCTGGGAAACAATATTTTCAAAACTGAGGGTAAAAGGTAAATGTCAAACGTACTAATTACTGGTACAACTGACCTGATACAGCGATTGATTGTCGAGATAGGACATTACCCGCAGAATACTGTCAAACCCAAGCGTCGGGAAAGAACATTCGTCATGTGCATCCTTCGCTGTGGGCGTGTCTGACACGTATCCCATGAGTACCATCAACCGCTCTCGAATCCGCATAGCAAAATCTAAAAAAAATAGTTAAGCTAGTTTATTTCCCGTCTTCTGATTGGTCCATTCTCACATGTGTCATCCCAACAAACAAGCGCTCAAAACGATACGTGTATAATATAACTACAGCTCCATGTCTTCCCCATCGGCATTCTCTGCGATCGGAGCATTCTTGCGGCGCGTCACGCGCATCCTTTTCCGCGCGCTCTCCACGCGGCCGCCCTCCTTCTCCGCGCGTTTGTCGTCTTTTCCCGCAGTCTCCGTCGCGCTCTTCCGCTTCGACGGCTTGGTTTCGGCATCATGCTCGTTACAAATAATGAACTTACGAACGAGCGTCTGGTGCGGAATCGTGCTGAGACAGCTCGCGTGGAACGCGTTCGGACACTTTACACACACCAACAACACTTGATTCAGCGCATTCTTTCCACAGAGCCTGCAATAATGCCGCGGGCATCGGAACATGCAGGGATGCTGCTCCTCATACCGCACGAAGCGGTCCGCCGCCTTCTGCACGCACGACATGTGATAGAAGCATCCGCAGTTGTGCTGCGCGCATTTAATCAGCGGCTCGTCGATCTGGTACAGACTGCGATCCGCGTCGATCACTCCGCCCGATCCGAACAGCGTAATGAATTGTTCGATGTCGTTCACGCGGAGCCACTGCTCGTAGAACGCGAAGCTCCGCTTCTTGCCCTTCCCCACCGCGTCTCCCTCCTGTCCGCGTCGATGGCAGAGGAAACACTCGCGCTGCTTGGTCACGCAGGCGCGGCACTTCCACTTGCTCGGCGCCTGCTTCAGCCCCACGCAGCCCAAATGGAACTGCCGGCAGCAGCGACCCGCGCACGCGATCAGCTGGTGCTCTCTCTCCGGACCCTCCTCGCGATAGCAGCGGAAGCACATGCCCTGGATCGTGTCCGGAGCTTTCGTCGGCGCGCTCAGCAGCAGATCGTCTACATCGAATCGTGGAATCGTGGAAACCGGGTCGTTTGGTGGTGCGTCGGCGGAAGCGGAGCGTCTCGAGCTGCTCGATCCAATGAAACATCTGCTGCGCGAGCTTCTTGCCGAAGACGGTGGGCATTCCGGACGCGGTGACGAGGATTCGATTCACGGTCTCCGCTTCGTGCAGCGCGTACTCGCTCGTGTTGTCCTCCCGCAGCTCCTCGGAGAGCTCGTTCACCAAGAACTCCAGATCGCGCGTCCATGTGAGCACCAGCGCGTGGTCCTCCATGTAATGCGTGTCCTGCAGTCGCTTCCACAGCGTGTCCGCGTCCGGATGGTTCAGCATTTTCTCCCAGAACTCGGGGTCGTTCAGCTCGATCTGCGACGCGTTCGCTTCCGGATTGAACTGCCGCTTCGTGTAGATCGTACCGCCCCCCGCGGGAGACCCTGCAGCATGCGGGTTGGCCGCGTCCTCGCGGGGATCCGCAGCATGCGGCGCGATGGCCTACATCAAAGAGAGAAACCGTGGAAACGGAGTGTGTCCCCGCGAGAATGGCGTCGAGATCCAAATCGAAATCGAGCGCGTCGGTATCGGCGTCCTCCATAACGCACTTGTACAATCCGCGACGCAGCATCTCCTCCACTTCGTTCTTGCTGCGTCGCAGCGGGTTCAGCTCGTCCTCCAGCGTCCGCTGCTTCGTCCGCTTCCGCCCGCGGTGTTTCTTCGGAACCACAACCGGCGTTTCGGGGATGTCGTAGTCGCACAGCGCCTCCGGTTTCTCCGTGGCGATCGACGGATCGTCCTCCAGCGTCGCCTTCGTGTCCCGCGAGTCGTCGCTCTCCCCGCGGGGAGAGTCCTCCTCGTCGTTCGGCAGATCTTTGAGCCGGCTCCGCTCCTCTCCCAGCGAAACCGACTCGATTTCCATCGCGTCGTCGCCGCCGATTCGTTCCGAATCCACCGCGGAAATCGTCGATTCCTCGGGCAACACCGAGTCTTCCCGCGCGGCTCCCGCGGTTCCCGCGGGTTTCTCGCGGTCCAGGACGACGGACTCGATGGCGAGCTTGCGCGAGGCGCGCTCGAACATCTCGTACTCGTAGGTGTTCTGCGTGAGCAGGCGGTAGACGGAGACTTCCTGCTTCTGCCCGATGCGGTGGCAGCGCGCCGTCGCCTGCGAGTCGTTCTGCGGGTTCCAGTCCGAGTCGTAGATCACCACCGTGTCGGCCGCGGTTAAATTGATGCCCAACCCGCCAGCGCGCGTGGAGAGGAGGAAGATGAAGCAGTCGCTGTCCTCGCGCGAGAACGCGTCGATCGCCGTCTGCCGGTCGTTCCCCTTCGTCTGCCCGTCGATCCGCGCCACTTTGAACGCGCGCAGCTGGCAGTACTCCTCCAGGATGTCCAGCATTTTCACGAACTACGATCGACCACGCACCGCGGGAATACCTGGCTGAAGATCAGCACGCGGTGCCCTTCCGACTGTAACCGCGGGAGAAGCTTGTCCAGCAGCACCATCTTCCCCGAGCACGACACGATGGGCGGCAAAACCGCGGAACCCGAAGACGCCGAGGATCCCGCGGTTTCTTCGCCCTCCGCGGTTTTGCCGCCATTTTCGCCGGCTTGCTGAGCCTGCTGAGCCTGCTGAGCCTGCTGAGCTTCGAGGGCGGCCTGTTCTTCCTTCTCGCGAACGCCCTAGAGATAACCGCGGGGAGAGGAGGGTACCTTGATGAGGAAGGGGTGGTTGCAGACCTTGCGGAGCTGCGTCTCGATGTGCATGAGGGAAGGGACCGTGGACTTCTTGCAGCCCTTGTAGAGGAAGCTGCGGTTGCGGTCGTAGATGGCTTTGTAATACTGTTTCTGCGTGGTGGTGAGCTGCATGACGATGATGGTCTCCTGCTTCCGCGGGATACTCTTCTCCACGTCCTCCTTGACGCGTCGCAGCATGCAGGAGGCGAGTAATGCGCGCAGCTTCTCGACCTGCTCGTTGGACCGCAGATCGCCGAACGCTTCTTTGAACCGCGCCATGGTCCCCGCCTCCTTCACCTCGATGAAGTTCAGCAGCGGCCAGAGCTCGCCCGTGTTGTTCTGCAGCGGCGTGCCGGTGAGCAGCAGCTTGTGCTCGGTCTTCACTTTGGAGATGAACTGCATGAACTTGCAGTTGTTGTTCCGCATGCGGTGCGCCTCGTCCATCACCACGCCTTCCCACGCGATGTCGCCCAGCACGCCCCAGTCCTTCATCACCACCTCGTACGTCGTCAGCAGCACGTTGAACTTGTACAGCCCGCGCGCTGGCAGGCCCTTGAAGAACCAGTTGTACGCCTGGATGAGCTGACGCTCGTCCTTCCCCTTCCCCTCGCTGTGGTAGCAGCAGACGCGGATCGACGTCCACGTCGCGAACTCGCGCAGCCAGTTCTTCAGCGTCGACAGCGGCGAGATCACGAGATACGGGCCCTCCTGGTTCTCCACCGTGATGAAATGGTGCAGCAGAGCGATCACTTGGATCGTCTTCCCTAAGCCCATTTCGTCGCCCAGGATCATTCCTTCGTGCGCCCGCCACTTCTCGACCATCCAATTCAAACTCACCACTTGGTAGTCCCGCAGCCGCAGATCGTTTTTGTACGTCGGGGACGACTCGTACCGAGAAAAGCTCGGCCGCATCGGCAATGCCGGAGGCGGCGGCAGCAACGCGATGGGAGCGTTGAGACGACTCGGCTTAAACAGCATGCACATCAGATCGTCCACCGTCACGCTCTTGCGCGCGCAGCTCTCCGCGAACGCGCGCTTCTTCGCCCGGTTCAATGCGATCATCTTTGTCGACGGCACGATCGACTGCCCGCGGGAAGACGCCGGTTTCTTCGCGCTCTCCCTCTCCACCTTCACCTCCACCTTCACACTCTCTTCCTCTTCTTCTTCTTCTTTGATCGGCGTTTCTACGGTTTCCATGGTTTCTCCAGTTTCTCCTTCTTCGCCCTCGTCTTCTCCTTCTCCTTCTCCTTCTTCTTCTGCTTCCTCTGCTTCTTCTTCTTCTTCTTCTTCTTCTTCTTCCATTTCATTCCCTTTTGTTGTTGTTGTTGTTGCTGCTGCTGGTTCCCCGGTTTCCCCAGTTTCCCCTTCTCGAGGCTCCGTCGGCACAGGCGAGGCTCCCGATTCGGAAACGGGGGTTTTCTCGGCTGCGACCTGTGGATTGAAAGCGAACGCGCTCTTGGAATTGAGAATGGGCAGCACGCACTCCGCCGAGCTGCCCAGATTGTTCACTTCCAACACGAATTTATTCCCGTTCCGCAGCTCCGCCGCGCAGGCGCGCAGCCCGCCGAAATTCTCCACGGTGTTGTCAATCACGCCGATCACCATGTTGCGCACCGCGTACCCCGCGGGATCGATCTCATGATCATTATAGATCACTGTTTTCATCACGTCGTTCAGCGAATAACTCGCGTCCAGCCCGGCTTCCTGCACCGCGCGCACCTCCTCCAACCCCACGCTCTGCACGTACGTCAGCTCCACTTTCCCCGGCAGCGGCGCCGCAATCGCGGGGGGCAGCACCACCGGCTTCTTCTCCGCGAGCGACGGCGCGATAACCGCGGGAGGGTCGTAGGAAACGCCGTCGATGACGCGGAAAATCACGGTGCGGTCCTGCTGGTCGGCTTTGGCGGGCTCTTCGGGGAGAAGGGAGCACGTGCCGATGGGTCCGAACCCGGAACAGTATTTCATGGCCTGCTGGAAGTCGAAGTCGCTGGAATAGAGTTTCTCGCTGTGCGTGGCGGGCGGGAACGGGGAAATCTCGAAGATCTCGTCGCGCTTGGAGGGCTTGGCGCCGCCGGCTGCGCGTTTGGAGGGCTTGGGATCGGGTTTTTGTTCCTCCTGCACGCCGAGCAGCACGTCGACGTCGCTCTCGTTCAAGTCGAGCTCGGGGTGGCTTCGCACGTACTCGGACAGCCAGGGATGGCAGGCTTTCAAGAACGGATCGAGTTGCGTGTTGGCGCGCGCGATTCTACCCTTCACGGCCTTCCCCGTTTCCACTTTCCAAGCTCGGGATAGGTCTTATCGACCCAGTGTTTAAGCTTCTGCAGCATCTGCTTGGTGTCTCCGCAGTACTTCCCGTTGACCCAGAGACTCAGCGAGCTCTGCGCGAACCCGCAGAACGTCGCGATGTCCAGCTGCCTGCAGTTGCTCAGCACCATCACGATGTTCAGAATCCGCCGCCACACGCCGCCCAGCGGCGGCCGATACCCGTTCGCCTTCGCCTCGTCTACACTCAACCGCCTCCCTCGCGCCCACTCCGGTCCACTACCGGCACGTTCGGGTCGATACACATCCGCAGCTTGTTCCGACGCCGCGGCGCGTCGATCTTCCGAGGACGTCCGCGCTTCCCCTTCGTGATTTGCTGCACCACCGGCACCGACGTCGGGTGGTCTGGCGGCGGCCGAGGCAGGAACAGAGCTACCCTTAAAACGGAGAAACGGGGAAACAGAGGTAGTTCTCGGGGAGATAGTCGCCGTAGAGAGCGAGTAACCGCGGGGGAATGGTGTTGTAGTCGACGAACTGCTGGATCTTCGCGTCGTCCTACGTGGAATTCGATCGAAGCGGGTACGTTGATGTCACATGCGCGCTCCCACGTGGCGTCGCTCAGACTCAGGTCCATCCACTTCACGAAATAGATTCGTTCGTACTGATAGACGCTCCCGCGGATATCCGGCTCCACCTGGCCTTTCGCGGATTTGGGCGGGTAGAACCGCGAAATGTCCTTGTACAGGTGGAGAAACGGGTTTTCGCCCGCCAATTCGTCCAGCATATTCCCGCGGATCGGCTCCTTCTCTTCGGGCTCGCCGAGGCGCTGTCGCCAGGTGGGCGGGAGGTTCTGGATTTTGACGGCGCGCGGGATTTCCTCTTCGGGACCGAGAAGACGCCAGCCAGTGAGGTAGAGAGCGGGATTGATTTCGATGATGGCGTCGGCGCAGTCGATGACCGAGTCAACGAGGAAGTTCTCGCTGGGAACTAAGAGAATCTCGGTGTTGGGGTCCTCGTCGGACTCTTGGAGACGTTTTAGGAAACGGTTCACGACTACATTCTTTTTGAAGTTGAACAGATCGAGCTGCTGACGAGTCACCCATTCCAGATGCAGATAGGAGATTCCTTTGTGCTTCAGTGCGTAATCAAACCCATCCGACGAGTTGGGATTCGGGCGACGTCCACAGATTCGATCAATGTCATCCACGCTACTAGAACATAGAAAAGAATTTAAAAATATACTGGGAAAAGGGAGTGATATTTGCTACAACCAAATCGCCCTCGATTGGCGTTTGGAATTCCTCTTCCTTTATCTGCTGCATTTCTCGCAAAATTGTGCTTTTATTCTTTGAGCCTTTCTTCCTTCCTCGTTTTGATTTCGTCTTTGTTGACAGAGAACCTCTGGACTTGCTTACATGCTATGATTCAATATTTATGCAAAGAGATTACATCATCAGACCCATAATCGGAAAGGTCATCCTCATAATCGTCAGCCATCGATTCTCTACTTCTAAATAAGCAATTTTCAATAATACGGAATGTTCTATTGTTCTTTGTGATTCTTACCCCTGCGTGTGTGTCGTCGTGCTGTAATATGCTATTATTGTTACACTCTTATGCGGCTATCACATATTTTTGATATACAGCAGAATAAGTAGAACTAGGAGGAAAACAAATCGAATCATGACGGAGAGACATATTTGAAACGAGATTAATCTTGTTGTCACCGTCGACACTTTCTGCAAAGGATTCTAGCTCTCTGATATTAGGCAAATCGATTTTGCAATTTAGAAACAATGAAAACTCAGATTTTTTCATTTTTCACCATTATTTCATTCCCAATTTGTAAATTATGATTGGAGATGGGAGGAATGTTGCTATTCATTCCTGTTTGATGGGAGACTACCCTTCTGTCTATTTTCATACTGGGGACGAACCTGGATATTTGAAAGGTTTGACAGTTGATGAAAACTGGAGAACAACAAATTTCGATGTGTTTCAGCTGAACTTTTCGCCAAGTACGATTCGGAGTTTTTCGGAGCGCCCGATTATAATTCCCTTTACAGATATCGCGTCGACAGTGTTGGATACTGTTTTTTTATTTTGGCTTTTGTCCTTATCTCGTAGTCCGATCAAATGACAGAACTTCTCTCTACGCGTTTTCCTTTTGCTATCGGAGATTTGTTGCCCTCTCCGTTTGCCGCTGAGTTTGTCTATGCCTCTCCCCAAGATTGCTCGCTTTACTCCATCGATAAAGGAACGACAACTCGCAGCATTCACATTACTGACACTTCCTACATTCAAACAAATCCCGTTTCTTTGCAATCTTCCTCAAATCCGCTCGTTTATTACCTCTCTCACCCAGACGGAATTCGTATCTGTGATTTCCGAAAGAAGAAATCGAGTGTTCTCACTCCGGCAGAGCGCTGCGTCTTTTTGGAGCGAATCGACGAGGACTGGAACACGTTGATCGCCTGCTTCGAAGACGAGATCAACGTGATTGACATTCGAAATCCGAAATCGTTGCTGCTTCATTGGCGCTATTCCGGTCAAATTCGAAAGATCGAATGTCGTCGCTGTCCTTCTGAATATAATATCCACTGTTTGAGTCGCAGCGATTCAATTCGAATGTGTGTTTGAGTTTCGTTAACTGCGTTCACTTTTGCTGGCTTGCGTTCAGCAACGAAATCAAACGCAAATCCTCGGAAATACTTTCCATCGAGGAGTTTTCGACTTAGAAAGCGAGCAGATTCTTCCTGTGATCCCCACGCTTCACGACGATGCGCTTCAATTAATCCACGTCTCTTCCGTGGCGTTTTCTTTTACTCTTTGAAAGGATAGGAGCCGTTTTCGTTCACGTCGTTTCCGAGCATCCAGCCAGTTCCTTCGGAGCACGATCTCCATCCCGTCTGCTCGTTAATGACGATGGGCTGGGCGTCGCGAAACAAACTCTCGCTGGACCTTCTGAGCACTTCCACGAACGATTCGATGCAGCACGTGTAGAAGCCAAGAGAAAATGTTGAGCGACTAGATTTTGCTATGGGAAAACGAGTCGACAGTGGGAACCGTTCGTTCAGCTGCTTCCTGAAACGAAAAACGAGAATTTGTCGATCAATATCGATCGATTGCTGGTTCCGAAGACCGACGCAGAGGCCGATCTGAGCTATTTGGATTCTTTAATCGAGGGTGGATTGCTGACGCAGCCGATTTCGATCTCCGAAATTCGCGAGCAGTTGAAACTCCGCTTTGGCGTTTCGATTTCGGAGGATCGGATTGAAATGTGGCTTCGCGAACGTGGAATGCAGCGGTTTGTGAGTTCTGCGTTAGAGGAAGAGTGTTGTCGATTCGATGGAACCGTGTGGATCGATCCTCGTCGCTACGACGAATTCACAAGTCCGTACAATTCATCGGAACACCAACTGGACAAGAAACGAATCGAAAAACTCGAGAAATTGTGGAATGCAGAGTCAACAGACAAGAAACAATAATAATAATAAAGATATTTTTGATAAACAAACAAACAAACAAACAGATAGACAGACAGAATCGATGTTACAAACCTTGTTTTCTTTAATCACTCTCTTGTTCCAGCAGTTTTTCTTCGCCCGATTCGATTTCGAATTCCATTTCTTCTTTCCCGGGAATTCCGTCCATTGCAAACGCTTCTTCGCTGTTGAATCGCTCCACCACCATGAATTCTTCTTCTTCTTCCGCCGCGTCGTCGCTCGAAACAAACGTTTCTTCGTCATTCCCCGCGGTTCTGGGAGTGCCGGCTTTGGGCGTTTCGCCCAGATTCGGGGAATCCGCGGGTTTCGCGGGGGAATTCAAATCCGAAAGTCGCGATCGATCCGCCTTTTTAATCGCGGTACTGAAAACCGCGGGACGCACCGACTCGGCCGATTTCGGCACTCCGCACTGCACAGAGACCGGAGAAACCGGAGAAACCGGGGAAATGGAGTCGATGGGATGAATGAATTCGGCGGGACTCAGCGAATCCGCGAGATTCAAAGAGGGAAGCGAGTGGATCGACTCGGAAGGATCCGATGATTCAGGGAATGGCAGAGGCGCCTCGGAACGATTCGCCGAGGACTGCGTGGGTCCCTGTGGATCCGCGAGAGGCTCCAATGGCTCCAATGGTGATAATGATTTCAATGATTTCAATGATTTTGATGATTCCAATGATTTCAATGATTTTGATGATTCCAATGGGTTGTCGATGGGCGTTTCATTCGCAACCTCCGGTTTCTCCATCGGTTTCTCTGGTCGCGGGGATTCCTCTGGTTCCAAGGGCTCCGCTGCCTTGGGCCGATTCACCTTTTTAATCGCGGTGCTCGGCACTCCAAAACTAGACGCTTCCCTCGCTTCTCTCGCTTCCCTCGCTTCCCTCGCTTCTCTCGGCTTCTCGGCCTCCGGATCGGGATTCTGGCTGGGCGTTTCTTCGATTGGCCCACGCATGGGAGTTTCATTCACCGTATCCTCCGCTTCTTTCGACGGTTCCGCCAATTCCTTCACCAATTCCCCGAGTTCTCTCATGGGTTTCCCAATTTCCCCAGTTTCCCCGAACTCATCCATCGGTTTCTCCATTTCCCCGATTCCGTCATTCTCGCTCTCTCCGCTCTCTCCGCTCTCTCCCCGTTTCCCCGTTTCCCCGTTTCCCCGATCCGGGTGGTCCCTGCGTAGTGCGTCCAGTTCCTCGTTCATTTGGTCGTTCATTTCCCAGACGGTCTGCAGCGGCAGCGTCATTTCGGCGTCGAGTTCGTAGATTCTCTGCAAATATTCCTTCGCTTCTTCGTATCCGTTGTTCAGTTCCAGCGCCTACCTCTCAGGTTTCCACGTTTCCCTACTCGGAAGAAGCAGAACCGCGCCTTGGCCAGCTGGCGGAGCTCGAAGAGGCAAACCCCGCGGTTAAACCAGGACGCGTGGTGCTCTCCGCACATCCGAATGGACTGCAGAAACAGTTCCGCGGCTTTTTCGTACTCCCGCAGCGCCAAAAAGAACCGCGCGATGTCGAACAGCACGTCATGATACGCCTGGAACGGATACACGAACGCCGCCAGCTACGCGCGATCCCCGCGACTCTCGCCTACCTGCTCGAGCTGGAGTTTCAGATCGCGCAGATCGACGCTCTGATTGGCCAAAACTCCCTCCGACTTGACCAAAAACGACCGGAATTGCCAGAGCGAGTCGGAATCGCTCTGCGCCAATCGCAGCAGAAGCAGCAAAAGCCGCAGCGAAAGCATCGCCTCGCTGCACAGCGACGACTCCAGCAGACTGATCGCTTCCGGCGACCCGCAGTCCGACCACTGACGAAACGCCCAGCGCGTCCGACGAAGCGATGAAACGCCCTGACCGAAGCTCAGCAGCGCGATCACGAAGTCCCCGCGGTACTGCGAGTGCGCCACGAAACCCCCGCCGTCGCGGGCGAGGAGGGAAAGCAGGTCGAAATTCACGGGGATCCGCACGTCCGCGCCGAAACTCACGAACGGTTCTTTTGCCGCCAAAACTTCGTCGCGGTGAATCACGCCGCGATCTCCCGCCAAAATCAACGCCTTCCCCGCGGACCAGCACAACACCCGCGATAAAAGAGAAACCGCGGTTATCGGAACGACGATCGTGGTGCCGATGTAATCGGCGAAGTGGTCGGAGAGCAGTTTCGCGGGGATTCGGTCGTAACCGAGGTCCCAGGCCGAGTCGAATTCCCGCGGGAAACTCCACTTGAGTCTGGATGTGAATGGGGAATCGGGGAAAAACTGGAGGTTGCGGAGAATGAGGGGGTCGGAGGGGAAGTATTCGTACTGCGTGGAAAGGAGGGAGATAACCGCGGGAGCGAAGCCGGTGGGGCGGACAGCAAGAACGTCCTGTTTTAGGCAGCTGAGAACGCTGTTGAGGATGAGGAAGGGTGGGATGTGGAGCGTATTCGCGGAGAGGGTTTGGCCGGAATAAACGCAGAGGAGGTCGGAAGGGTTGTAGACATCGAAGAGGGCGATGTCGAGGTAACCGCGGTCGATGAATTCTTTGAGCAGTTCGTTGGTTTTCCACCAGGAGAGAATGTGGGGGGAGCAGTCGGTCATGACATATCTTCGAATAAAAAATACATTGTGGACGACTACAAAAACGGACATTGGTAAGGGTCCGGCCAGAGATGTCGCATCGATAGCAGGTATTTCACAATGTAAAAACCCAATCTACCATGTCCAGCACCGACATCCACAATAATCACCTTCTCGCCGAGAGAAGGAGTCCACATATCACGAATATAACTTAGAATCACATTGGAATAAGACTAAAGTGCACAGGGCAACGAAAACGATACTTTGGCTAGATAGGAGGAAGAGAAAAAACTGAGCGGAAGGTTTCTAAAAGCCCACTCACGTATCGAAGCAGATGTGTAGTAAGACTGCTGCAACTCCCAAAGCTTTGAGGACATGAGCCGCACGTCCTTCTCGATGCAATATTCTCGTTGGAAAGTCGATTCATGTGTTGGCTGCGAATCTAACGGAATCGTCTTCTACACACTCATTTCACACGCCCAGCAGCACTCTTTCCGCTATATCAACGATGTTTCCCATAAATCGCTTCTTCGGAGAGAATAAAAAAACCTAATGAAGGTGTGCAACAAACAAGCCCCATCAAACATCCGAAAGAGAAGTAAACGCATTGTCATTCTGCATTTTCTCCACACCAGTCACAACGGCCGGAGTGGGAATTACCTTCTCTTCCTTGCTCGCCGCCTCTTCGCAGGCTCCTTCCGCTCCACTCTGCGTCTTCTTCTCCCGCACCGCCCAGAAATCCACTTTGAACTCGGGGTCGCGCATCTCGAGATCTCGCTTCACTCTCCTCGCCGTTTCCTCCGAATTCAGCAGAACCAGCAGTCCGCTGCGCGGCAGCCACGCCCTGATCTTGTAGAGGTTCGCGGGCAGGTAGGGCTGCAGGTACTCCAGCAGTCCGCTCTGCGTTTTGCAGGATCCTTGACAATCATGGATGAAAAGCGTACAGTAGTCGCGCTCCGTCGCGTTCCGCGGGAGCGGCTGCGCGGGGTGCAGGCGCTGCCCGTCCACAAGCGACTTGAACCGCTCCAGCGCCTCCGACAGCAGCATGCCGGGGCGTTTCATCGCCTCGCCGGGCGCGAGCGTCATGGCGTTGTTGCTCCCGCGGGAAGCGACGATCCCGTACTGCGCGGCGACGTCCTCGATCTACGCGTGAGACGAACCGCGGGGAGGCACGGTGGCGAAGAAGGGCGCGTAGGCCTGGGGCACGGGGAGCGGCTGCGGCCGGCTGCTGCGGACGATGGCGTCGCAGGCGGTTTCGAGCCACGTGACCAGCTCGGGGCTGAGACTGGCGTTGCCCAGCGAGGCCTTGGAGTAGGGACAGCTCTGCAGCTCCAGCTCGTAGGCGTGGAGGAGTTCCTAGAGGTGAGAAAAGGGAAACGGAGAAACCGATTCGGGGAGGTTGAGCTTGGCGGGCCCCACGTTGAGCGCCTCCGCGAGGCGGCGGTTGCGCTGGATGATGCGGCACTCGCTGTCGCACTCCAGACTGCGGTTGCGGAGGTCCTCCAGCACTTGCGGATCGCCGCTCACGCCGATGAGGCACTTCTGCATCTCCGAGCGTCGGCCGCAGGGGCAGCGCACCTCCACGTCGAACATGCACGGCACCGCGGGGCACGGCGTGCCCGGGTGGCAGGGCGCCTGGCACGTGTGCTCGCAGAACTCTCGCTTCTTTCCGCAGACCTGTCCGCAGCCGGTGCGCAGCACGTCGTCGGTGGTGCAGGGCGGCTCGTGGCACGTGCGCTGGCAGAAGTGGCCGCAGGGCAGCGGCTTGCCGCACACGCGGTTGCAGAAGACCTTCTCGCGGTAGCAGGGCACGCCGTGGATGATTCCGTGGCCGCCCTCGCACATGCGGTCCGTGGGGATCGTGCAGGGCGGGCACGGCCCGAAGTGGCACGGATGGTGCCGGCTGTGCCCGTTCGGACAGAGCTTCGGACACGGCTCGTTGCACACCGGCGGCGCCGTCCCGCAGCGCACCGGCGGCTGGATGACCTGCTTGCCGCAGGCGCAGGTGATGGGTTCCATGCTCACGTGCCCGCAGGCGACGCAGGGGCCCGTGTGGCAGGGCAGGTAGCACGTGTGCTTCCCGCAGTTCAGCAGCTTCCCGCACACGCGCTGGCAGACGTGGAACGACCCGTCGGAGCGCTGGCCGCGGTGCGGGCAGCACAGCGCCTCGCAGCGATGGCGCCGGCAGTTCAGCTCGGTCTTGCAGACGCGGTCGCAGACGAACGGCGCGCGCAGCGCGCGCTCCTGCTCGGGGGAGACGCTGAGCGGCGCGGGGCCGCCGTGCAGCGCCCAGCAGGGCACGGAGCGCTTGGAGAGCCCGCAGCGGCACTGCTGCGTGCAGGGCGCCTCGCAGGTGGGGCAGGGGCCCGTGTGGCACTTCAGGGGACAGGTGTGCAGGCCGCAGGGCAGCGGCTTGCCGCAGACCTCGCCGCAGCAGGGGAAGGGGTCGGCGCAGCTGGACCAGGCCGGGTTGACCTCGAGGGCGAGGTGCTTGCCGCAGGGGCAGCGCGTCGAGGCGGTCACCGAGTAGGGGCAGGGGCCGCAATTGAACGCGTGGCAGATCTTGTCGCAGCGATGGCGCTGGCACTCCAGGACCTTCCCGCAGACTTCTCCGCAGCTGTACCCGCCGATCCCCGCTTCCCGGATCGACAGCAGAGCGAACGGCTCCACCTTCGACGCCGCCGTGTCCGCTCGCGCTTCCACGCTTCCCTGTTTCTCCGTCTCCTCACCCTGCTTCTCCTTGTCGTTGTCCTTGTCGTTCTTGTTGTTGTCCTTGTTGTTATTGTCTTCTGCTCCTTCTTGTTCTTCTTGTTCTTCTTGTTCTTCTTCGTCGCTCAGATCGCTGAGGCCGTCCAGATCGCCCAGCACGTCCGCGTTATACAGCGCCGCGCGGACGGTTCCCTCCGTGGCGGTCGCCACCGTCGTGATCATCAGCTCGGGCCGATAGTCCGGATTGCGCGAGCAGATCGCCATGCGCGTCTTGCCGCACGGCATGGTCGTGTGGTGCTTCCCGCAGTAGCAGCGACACTCCACGCTCACCGTGCACGACGGACACGGCCCCGCGTGGCAGCCCAGCGTGCACGTGTGCTCCTTGCAGTCCAGCAGCTTCCCGCAGATCTGGTCGCAGTGCACCGCGGTCGGATCCACGCCGCAGCGCACCGTCTGCTTCGTCTTGCCGCACTGGCAGGGCAGCTCGATGGTCGCCGAGCAGGGATGGCAGGCTCCGGGATGGCAGGGGTCCGCGCAGGGGTGAACGCACGATCCCCCGCGGCTTCGCCCGCAGATCTTGCCGCAGCTGTGCGGGAGGAGCGCTCCGTCGGCGTTGTGGGAGTCGGAGCCGTCGCCGGATCGCGCGTTGAGCATGCCACGGCCGCAGAAGCAGCCGGAGAGGATGGTGGGGACCTTCTGGTCGCTGCGGCAGAAGGGGCAGCGCGTCTGGACGAACTCGACGCCCTTGCCGTGGAGATAGCCGAGCGCCTTGAAGGGATCGCGCGCGTGGCGCGGAATGGAGTCGAGCGTGGCGCTGTCGAGGTACTTCACGATCCACTGCTTCATGCAGCGGAGATGCAGCACCACGTAGCACGACGGGCACGACCAGATGAGCTGCTTCTTCTGGATCACCTCCATGCAGATCGCGCACGTGTAGCGCTCCCGCGCCAGCTCGCGCTCCAGGCGGTCGCGCAGCGGGAGATCCGTTGCGGAGAGAGAGGAGTGCGTGGAGAGAGTAGACATCGTGGAGACGGTCGACGCCACCGACTGTGCGTCCCAGTCTCGATTGGCGGCACGGCCGCGACGATTGCGAGAGCGCTTCGGACCGGAGGGAGCCGAAGCAGGGGCTGCGGCCGATGGGCCCGAAGCCTCCGAACCAGCGGGCTGCTGCTGCTGCTGCTGCTGCTGTCCTTGCTGCTTTTGCTGCCGTTTCTTGGCGAATCGGCTCTTTTTGGGAGTTTGCTTCGCAGGTTGAGCGGGCTGAGCTCCTTGAGCAGGTTGGTTAGGCTGGTTAGGCTGGTTAGGCTGAGCTTCCTGAGCAGGTTGAGCTTCCTGAGCAGGTTGAGCTCCTTGAACAAGCTGAGCATTTTGAGCTGGCTGGGCAGCAGCAGGCTTCTTATTGTTCTTTCTAGACCGTCTTGGCTTCGGTTTGGAAGCCGCTTCTTCAGTCTTAGGAATGGCCTCCGCGCCTTGGGAAGAATTGGAACCCCCCACAGGCTTCTCGGATCGCTTTCCATTCCTTCTGCTTGACCGCTGCTTTCGAGGTGCTTCGGATTGCGTTTGTGGTAAAAACTCCGCAGCCTCCGGATTCATCGTGGCAGCTGACGCAAGAGCTTCCTTACGAGCAGGTTTCGCCTGTTGGGAAGACTTTTGTTTCTCACCCTTTGTTGAGGGATTATTTTTCTGCGAACCTTCTGAATTAGTAGAAGGAACATATTCTTTGAACGAATTCACCTGAGACAAAGAAGTCTGGTTCTTCTTCTTCTCAACTACACCTAAAAACACACAAAAAGAATCATACCATTTCCATTCGCAGATGTTCCTTCCTTTCCTTCTTGCGTAGAAAGCATTTTTTGAGCATTTGAGGCTTGAAGAAATTTCGAGAAAATTCATATTCACGATTATTCAGGTTATCATTTTTCACAAACGCAGTTCAAGCAAACGTCACTATTACTATAGCATAAATCTATGCAAAATAGGCTTCATAACACGAACCAAATCGCTCAGATATAAAGTATACATCTTTTTAACAAATGCTCACCTCTCGTTTACTACACTCGGGAAGAGCTCTTGTTCCCTGTTTCATTTCTCCTATTCTCTTTGGGAACAATCAACTTATTGTTCAGCACTTGTATTTCCTCATGACTTTTTAGACTCGAAAGCTGGTAAATGCATTCTCTACAAATGCTGGAGACTGCTGTGACGAGCCCGCTTTTAAACCGACTCTTTTTAACCCAACTGAGGAACATGCGATGCTTCGGGAAATGGTATTTGTATTTCCGCTTTCTCAGAATTCAGATCCAAGATTTTGTGAAAAATGAAGTGGAACCTCAAGCTTTGGAGTACAACAACAATGAAGCATTCAATATGGGTTTGTTCAAGTACTTTCTGTGTCGCTATTTCATCAATAGAAAAATGGGAGAATTGGGACTTCTCGCCCCCACAGTAAGCGAGGAATTTGGAGGTGGCGGTATGGACGCTACGGCTTCTGTGATTATCCACGAAGAGCTTTCGACTTCCGATCCTGGTTTCGGACTCGCATACTTGGGTACTCCATTCCCTGTTAATTCCACCCAGCTCACTCCATTCTGTTCGTAAATAACCTCTACATCAACGCTACCGACGAGCAGCGCAGCCGCTTCCTCCCCGCAATGTGTGCCGGAGACAAGATCGGCGGCGTGTGCATGACCGAGCCGGACGGCGGCACGGACGTGATGTCGATGCGAACCAACGCCGTAAAGAAAGGAGACACCTATATTCTGAACGGACGGAAGATGTGGATCACCAATGGCGCCATTAACGGAGGTACGTTTTCCCGCGGGGATTCCACGTAGAATTGGGCGACGCGTTTCTGGTCTACGCGAAAACGGACGGGAAGCTGTCGATGTTCGTGGTGGAGAAGGGAATGCGCGGGTTCTCTCTGGGCCAGCAGATCAAAAACAAGCTGGGAATGCGATCCTCCGGCACGGCGGAACTTGTCTTCGAGGATGTGGAGGTTCCGGCGTGCAATCGGATCGGCGAGGAGGGCAAAGCGGCGTTGTGTATGGTAGAAAAGAGAGAAAGAAGGGTGAGAAATAGATGCGCAATCTGGAGATGGAGCGCGTGACGCTTGCCGCGCAATCGGTGGGGATCGCGAAGCGGTGCATCGAGGTCATGAACGCGTACGGAGGCGAGCGCGTGGCGTTCGGCCAGCCGATCAACCGGTTCGGTCAGATCCAGAGGCTGATCGCGGAGTCGTATGCGGGGTATCAGGCGGGCCGGAGCTTCTTGTACAACGTGGCGAACGGGTTGGATCTGTTCAAGCCGGGGAATCGGATGGACACGGACGCGGTGAAACTGTTCTGCGGACCGATGGGGAAGCAGGTGGCGGATAACGCGATTCAAGTGCTGGGCGGATATGGATATGTGGGGGAAGGCGTCGTGGAAAGGCTCTGGCGCGATGCGAAGTTGCTGGAGATCGGGGGAGGAACGAATGAGGCGCATCAGAAGAATATCACGAAGGATTTGGCGCGATCGGGGTTTAGTCTGTATTGAAGTGTTTGTTGTAGCAAAGATGAGGAGGGATTGGGAGGAGCGATTTGTGTGGAGAGGGACGGGAAGCAGCAGGCGTTTGAGTGGAATCGATTCGTATAGGGAAGAAGGTTTGTTTTGAAGGAAAAGGGTAGGAAATAAGGACAGAATCACTTCGATAACGATCGATCGATGTTTCCATTTCTATCATTTCGATGGTTTTTGATATTTCCAATTGAAGAAAGGGTTAATAATAATAATAATAATAATAATAATAATAAATTCTATTTCATCTCTACACAAATCCTTCCTTCGTAAAGCACGATGACACTTATCCACATCTCTCCTCCCCTCTTCCCAATCGTTTGTTTCATCAAAAAAACACGCAGAGTCCATTATAATGATACATTTACTAAAGGAGAGAACTGCTTCACTGCCGGCGAGCTGCGCGTCATTGGCGATTCATTCACTCGTTTGTCCATAAACTCGATATCTTTCAGCACCACATCGTCGAAATCCTCCATCAGCACCGCCGCTCGCTTCGTATTCTCCGTCCCCAAAAACGATCGCGGCGGCTCCGTCACCGTAAACAAGCGCGTATCCGCCTGCAGCTTCATCGCATTGTGGTATCCGTCGATCGCCACCTTTCCGAACAGCGGCCTCTGCTCGTCGTCCTGCGCGAAATCCATATAAAACAGGTCCAGCGGAGCCAGTTTCCAGAACTTCACGCACTCCTCGAGCCATCGCACCGATACCACGGGGATCCGCAGCAGCTGCGCCTTGTTCACTTTCGCGGTTCGCAGGGTGCGGCAGATCAGCAGATCGCACTCCTCGGTGACTTCGGACATGTAGACCCCGCCGAAATCGACGAGAGACCGGTAGAGAACGTTGGTTTCCACCTTCTCCGTGATCTCCATGATGCTCGTAAACGCCATGTGGAGGCCGTGGAACACGCTGTGCTTCCGCTCGCGGAGCGTCTTGCGGACGTCCTCCGCGTTCTCGAGCGTGAAGGTCTGGTGAATGTCGCGGAAGATCTCGCTGAGACGGAGAATGTATTGCTGCTCGACGCCTTCATACGCGGAAAGCTTCTCGAAGTTGTACAGATCGGATTTGGTGTCGAAGAAGACGTACGGGAAGCATTTGATGAGACTGCTCGTGGGGTTCAGAATCATTCCGCTTTCTTCGTGCATTCCCCACACTTCGTCTTTGTCGTCCAGAATCAAGAGGCGTCGACACATCTCCTCTAATGTCAGTTCCGGAAGCGACTCGGGCGTGGGATTGGCGGGGTCGTAGACGTTCTGCTTTCGCACGTATTGGTTCCAGCAATCCACGATCTTCGAGAGAAGCTTCTTCTGCGGCTCATTTCGGGTTTCTCCGCGCGCGATAAACCGCTTTTTGAATAATGTGCTACGACTCACGCTGTCAAAAACAAAGAATACTTATCGGGGTCGACGATCTGCATGACTTTCTCGGCGTATTGATTCTCTCCCTGCGTGTACACGATCATCTCGTAGGAGTTCGCGAGCATTTGAAGCATTGCGCGAACGCCCGGCCGGATTTTGATGAGCAGCTTCGACATGCGAGCGCTTCCATTGTCGTCCACGTAGAACAACTCGATGGAATGGACCTGGTCCTTGAGCGTTTTCTTCCATTCATCCTCCTCGTTGGATTCGGAGGCTCCGTGGAGCCAGTTCAGAAACAGACCGATGCTTTCTTCTTCGTGGATCGCGTGGACCAAGGTCATGTCCAGATCGATGATGAGAATGAGCTTCTTTCCGCCCAAGAACTTCACCTCCGTTCGACTATTCAGCTCTGGAAGGACCGTGACTTCGGGGAGTGGCGTGGAGGGAGGCGGAGACGTGATGTCTGGGAGAGTCGACTGCGCGCGATTGGGAACAGTGGGAGAAACAGTCGCTTTCGGGACGCTTTTGTTGGTCAACGATTGAATGCTGAATTCAAATTCTCGTTTTTTGCACTGGTAGATGTGAAGCAGCAGGCCTGTCGCCTCCTGGAAGGTTTGTGGTATTCGTTTGAATGCACCTAGTGACTCATGGACTCCGGACGATGTGCTACATTGGAGAAAATGCTCCAAGATCTCTTTCTCTTTTTCAGAAGGTCGTGCGTAGTAAAGTCGAGGCGTGATATCTCCCCACAACTGGTGAAGCAGGGCGAACGCTTCTCGCTTTCGTGATTTTTCGTTCTTATGAGCGATGCACTAAAATGAAAACAAGGTAAAACACACACATAACCCATCATGCACAAGCGATTCTCATGAAACAGGTCGAATCGCACCCATTTCAATGTGGGTTCGCTATTCATGGGGATGTCTAACCACTTGACAGTCAGCTGAAGCGGTTTGATGTATCTAAATGAAAAGATGTGAAAGAAGATACTGATCGAGCAGTTGCTCTGGGTTTGAAAGCGTGATCTTGGTATTGGGACTCACGAACAAGTCGTGCACGATCCCAGCAATATGATTGCTTTGTTTTTGAAGTGGAAATCGATTTGTGTCACGAATACAAAGGGATGGATAAGAATTGAGCTCAAGACTTTTTAAGATGGAGCTGTTCAATCCATGAACAAGAAGAACGAATTGAAGCGTTGTGTCGCCATGACTATCCAACGCAGAAAG
Source organism: Blastocystis hominis (assembly GCF_000151665.1). Classification (NCBI taxonomy): domain Eukaryota; class Bigyra; order Opalinata; family Blastocystidae; genus Blastocystis; species Blastocystis hominis. The sequence goes on from NW_013171833.1 coordinate 109,292, forward strand.
AAGTTGGTCTCGGAATTGATCGAAATCGATCATATTTGTTATGTTTTCAAATGAAATTCCCTCCAGTACAGGGGGAGAAGAGAGCGTTTGGGGCCACTTCACACAGCACTCAAGAACTTTTTTGTCCGATGAACCCATCATACACGCAAAAACGACTGGCATCTGAGGGTGATGAGAAAGCAACAAGGAGAAAATGCGGGTCTGCAAACTGTTTGCAAGGGGTCGTCTCTCAGCCTCTGTGAGCGCTACAGGTTAGCCCACCTCTATTCTACAACTCTGATACCACTCTTCCCAATCTTTCCAACAATAGTTGTTCAATTGGTCTATAGGAACAATCGGCAAGATCGGAGCTGCCACTCCCTACTATTCACCGAGTCGTAAACAGGTACCTCTCCAGGTTTCTTCGGAGCCTGCTCCATGTATTGGGACACTGCCTCGCGCAGTGTTTCTTCAATTGTAGGTTTTCTTCGAGATACTAATGGACGGAGCTCAATGATTTTGGATGTACTGTTATTCGGCGGAGATAATAGCCGAATGGCATCTAAATCAGTCTGATCTAGGATTTCTCCGTCCTCCTGCTCTAAACTCATTTGAGTGTTGGTTTGGTAATAATCGCAATAAAGAAGAAAAAATTATATCAGTCCAGACAGAAGAGGAAAGGACGTCCGTCAGGAGACGCTTTTAGCCTTCTAGAGAGGTGAACTATGGCTTTCACTTCTCAGAAAGCGGGAATTCTTCATTTTTGTCACGCCCTCTTTTTATTACAACAAACACCCGATTCTATCTGTAATGTGTCTTCCTCCATGGCCTTGTCTTCTTCAGACGACGAATTTTCTTCCAAAAACGAGAGTGCATCTCCCTTCGATTGATTTCCCACTAACGTGTGTAAGAGCGTCAGCTGCTCGCGAATGACGTCGTTCGCCTCCCTCAGCAATCCCCGCAGCTTTTCGCTCGAATAGTCCTCTCCCACCTCCGCGATCTTCTGCAGCTGCGCTTCAAACTGGCTCATTTTGTTCTGCGCGTACGTCTGCACGTCTTCTCCGCCTCCAAACAAGCTCACGCAGCCTATGTCTCACCAACCACGTGCATCTCACGAATCTGGGGTGTAGCGCAGAAAGACTTCTGTGCTGAGGCCGGAAACACTTCTCTCACAGGCGTAGCGTTCAGATTCTGCAGCACCTGGTTCTGCTTCTCCATCATATTCTACCTATAAGGCGAAGAAAAAAAGGCGGCAAACGGTAACAATTCCCTGATTTTCCTGCAGAATCCGCTCCAACTCCGCAACGCGGCTTCGCAGAACGCTCAGCTGCTGCTCGTAGCCCGTGCTGATCTTCTCCTGGAAGCTTTTCTGTGTATCGATGACCACCTACGCGGGAATCTTCGTTTGCCGCGCTCACTTCGTCCGGCTCGTCGCCGCCCATATTGAAAACATGTCGTCGCGCAGGCTGGCTGCGCATGGCTTTGGTGAGGCGCTGGCGAAGCGCTCCGATCTCGTTGGATTGCTGGTTCATTGTGACCGATTGCACGTTAAAACGGTTGATGGCTTCGCTCGCGCGCTTGCGCGACTCCTGCAGCTGCTGCTCTAGACTCTGCTGTGTGCGCTGCTGGGCGCGGAGGTCGCTTTGCCATTGCGTTTGATCGCGAGAATGGGTCTGAAAGAGAATAAAAAAAGAAAAAAAGAAGAGGTACTTCGCGGGCTTGCTGGAGTTGACGAGTGATTTGCTGCTTTTCTTGGGTGAGACGCTGATTTGTTTATTCTACACACAATACAATACTTCGGATTCGGTTTGGAGGCGACGAACTTGAGCGCGGTTCTATGGATGGGAGGCAAGGAACTGTTTTACTTCTTCCAACTGCTTTTTCTGGAGTCGAATTCTTTCGAGAAGCATGTAGAAACTGTTTACTATCTTGACAACCTCATCGGGTTCAGCGGAATCGAACTTGAGACCCGATCCGAGACCCATACTTTCGAGCCTTTCAAGTCAAGTGTATAATATAGAAAAAACCTTTCATTTACAAAGTTGATACTCTGAGTGAGGGTTTCAGTCGTTGCAATTTGAAAAGCAGATTTGTCGACATCACCTAATTCATAAGGAAGCATTACAAACCAAAGTACTCATGACAAAAGATGTCTCGTTTTGCTGATCTAAAATGCCGTGAGACAAAGAATTCAGCCCCCTTTCAAATCCTACCAGTTCCTGGTTGCTCCATCAAAAAAGAAAATAATACTGGAATTCCAGAAAAAATAGGACATCTGATCCAACTAAAAACAGTAAATACCATCAAGTTCTATAGTGGCATCGTAGATACCTAAACTATTTAAACGAACCAAGGAACGTGATGGAGAAAACAACCGTTTCGGAAGATTTGGTAGATTGTTGAACGGAATATATAGAGTGTAGAGAACAAACTATGAGAAACTGAAGCGAGTAGCTACAGTGATGAAGCAACGGATTGTATGGCTTGGAAATATAGCTTAGATGTAGCAACAGCATGAAGAATCCGAGGCTAAGCTGAAAGAGAAAATAGCTACGTTGGAAGAGGAAGCTGTATAATGTTGTGTCAGATTAACATGAATAGGGAGCTTCATCAAAGGAAATGAACGAGCTCAAGAGTTCGAATGAAGTAAGTATATTGCTGACCGTTAATCCCTAGCAACTGTCTAAGGAGCTGTCCAGTCTCCAAGAGAATTATGTACTGAAGTTGTATAAGCCTAAACAATAGAAACTTCTGGTCGAGAAGAACGAAAATGCGGAGATGCAAATATCTACACTGATCCAGGAGAAAACAACGTTATTTGTAAGATCAGAGATTGTCCTTGATAGCTAGTCATCGGTAAATGATGAGCTTCGTCAGCAGGCAGAGAAGAACGACGAACTTCTCGTTGGTTTGTTGGCTTGGTTTTATTTTTGTAGAAAGGGAAAAACGAAGAGTTGGAATCACTAAAGAAGAAAGTGGAGGAGCTCAAAGTGCTCTTGGCCAAGGCGAAGGTGATGATCGGTAAGCAGGTACGGAATCGATTGGCAATGTAAGAGGTAGAAAGAAGAGAATCAACATCTTCTGGAATTGAAGAATCAAAAAGAAGAATGGGACAAAGAATCCGAGGAACTGAAGAAAGAAATCGAAGGATTGAAAGAGAGTGTGAATTCGAAAGAGAATGAAATTGCTGAATTGAAGAACCAAAATGAATCACTTCAGAGTACTAATTCTGATAAAGAATCATCACTATCTAACGAGATCGCTGAATTGAAGAAAGAAATCGAAGGATTGAAAGAGAATGTGAATTCGAAAGAGAATGAGATTGCTGAATTGAAGAACCAAAATGAATCTCTTCAGAGTACTAATTCTGATAAAGAATCATCATTATTGAATGAGATCGCTGAATTGAAGAAAGAAATCGAAGGATTGAAAGAGAGTGTGAATGCCAAGGAAAATGAAATCATTGAATTGAAGAACCAAAATGAATCTCTTCAGAGCACTAATTCTGATAAAGAATCATCATTATTGAATGAGATCGCTGAATTGAAGAAAGAAATCGAAGGATTGAAAGAGAATGTGAATTCGAAAGAGAATGAGATTGCTGAATTGAAGAACCAAAATGAATCTCTTCAGAGTACTAATTCTGATAAAGAATCATCACTATCTAACGAGATCACTGAATTGAAGAAAGAAATCGAAGGATTGAAAGAGAGTGTGAATGCCAAGGAAAATGAAATCATTGAATTGAAGAACCAAAATGAATCTCTTCAGAGCACTAATTCTGATAAAGAATCATCATTATTGAATGAGATCGCTGAATTGAAGAAAGAAATCGAAGGATTGAAAGAGAATGTGAATGCGAAAGAGAATGAGATTGCTGAATTGAAAAACCAAAATGAATCACTTCAGAGTACTAATTCTGATAAAGAATCATCACTATCTAACGAGATCACTGAATTGAAGAAAGAAATCGAAGGATTGAAAGAGAATGTGAATTCGAAAGAGAATGAGATTGCTGAATTGAAGAACCAAAATGAATCTCTTCAGAGTACTAATTCTGATAAAGAATCATCACTATCTAACGAGATTGCTGAATTGAAGAAAGAAATTGAAGGATTGAAAGAGAGTGTGAGCATGAAAGATAATGAAATCATTGAATTGAAGAACCAAAATGAATCTCTTCAGAGCACTAATTCTGATAAAGAATCATCATTATTGAATGAGATCGCTGAATTGAAGAAAGAAATCGAAGGATTGAAAGAGAATGTGAATGCGAAAGAGAATGAAATTGCTGAATTGAAGAACCAAAATGAATCTCTTCAGAGTACTAATTCTGATAAAGAATCATCACTATCTAACGAGATCACTGAATTGAAGAAAGAAATCGAAGGATTGAAAGAGAATGTGAATTCGAAAGAGAATGAGATTGCTGAATTGAAAAACCAAAATGAATCTCTTCAGAGTACTAATTCTGATAAAGAATCATCATTATTGAATGAGATTGCTGAACTGAAGAAAGAAATTGAAGGATTGAAAGAGAGTGTGAATGCCAAGGAAAATGAAATCATTGAATTGAAGAACCAAAATGAATCTCTTCAGAGCACTAATTCTGATAAAGAATCATCACTATCTAACGAGATCACTGAATTGAAGAAAGAAATCGAAGGATTGAAAGAGAATGTGAATGCCAAGGAAAATGAAATCATTGAATTGAAGAACCAAAATGAATCTCTTCAGAGCACTAATTCTGATAAAGAATCATCACTATCTAACGAGATCGCTGAATTGAAGAAAGAAATCGAAGGATTGAAAGAGAATGTGAATTCGAAAGAGAATGAGATTGCTGAATTGAAGAACCAAAATGAATCACTTCAGAGTACTAATTCTGATAAAGAATCATCACTATCTAACGAGATCGCTGAATTGAAGAAAGAAATTGAAGGATTGAAAGAGAATGTGAATTCGAAAGAGAATGAGATTGCTGAATTGAAGAACCAAAATGAATCTCTTCAGAGTACTAATTCTGATAAAGAATCATCACTATCTAACGAGATCACTGAATTGAAGAAAGAAATCGAAGGATTGAAAGAGAGTGTGAGCATGAAAGATAATGAAATCATTGAATTGAAGAACCAAAATGAATCTCTTCAGAGTACTAATTCTGATAAAGAATCATCATTATTGAATGAGATCGCTGAATTGAAGAAAGAAATCGAAGGATTGAAAGAGAGTGTGAATGCCAAGGAAAATGAAATTGCTGAATTGAAGAACCAAAATGAATCTTTGAACAAAACTACGGAACAAAATCAAGCAGAAATATCGAATTTATCTGCGCAGCTTTCTTCTTCATCTGCAACGGTCCAAGAACAAGTCTCTACAATCGTTCTTCTCCACTGTTTCCTTCAATCCTAGAGCCAATTGCAAGACGCAAATTCCCAGTTCGCAGAGACAAACGATCAGCTCATTGTAGCCCTTCGTCAGAAAGAAGAGTCCATCGAGGTTTCCATTCTTCTTTTGTTTCATTGACAGAGTCTTACGCAGGAAGCCGATAAGGCAGCTTCCTTATCGCGAGAGAATCAAAGTCTTCATGAAGAAGTTTCGAAGCTTCAGCAAGAAAAGAAAGAGCTCGGTTCGCGTTTGAACTCCGTGGAAGAAGAATTGAAGTCGAGGTACACGTCAATCGAAGGCTTGATGAATAGCCGAATTCAAGAATCGCGAATGAAAGAACTGATCAACAAATCGACAAAAGTGTTGAAAGAAAACGTACACATTGACTTCTTGCTTTTTTATCTTCAGAATCAATTCAGTGATCGCATTTTGATGTTAGAAGGCGAGAAATCCCAGCTTCAAAGCCAAATCTCCAATCTAAACGCATCGGTAATCACAATGAAGGAAGAGCTGAGCCATCACTCCGACGAAATGCTAGAAAAGGATCGAACGCTTCGCGAGAAAGAGCAAGTCATTGCAGAGCTCGGAACGATGATTAAAACCCTGCAAGCCAACATCGTTTTCGTTCTTGATTTCGATTGAATGGTAGAAAAATCTCGAGGATCAAGTGTCCGATAAAGAAAACCAACTCGTACATCTACATATTGGTATATTCCTTATGCTTTAGAGCCACATTGCGAAGCTCAAAGAATCCATGACCGACGAATTGGCCATTAAAAAGCAAGGCGAAGCCCGCACCGTCGTCGTTCTCTCACAGCTTCAAAAGAAACTCGACCAGCTCGAAAAAGACGTTTTCCTTCTCTCTTCTTCTTTCTAACCCTCAGAACGCTTCGCTTCGCACGTTCGCCGACGCATCGACGCTTCCCTTCCCCGCCGATTCGCAGCTTCTTATCCAGCCGCTCTATCGCCTTCGAATCGACGGTTCCTCGACGCAGGAAGGCGCAACGTCCTGGGTCTTCGTCTGCTTCACTCACCAATCCGACGACAAAACGGAAACCGTTCGCAAATGGGTCTACGAATCCACGCTCCTCACCGCCTTCCCCGATACTCCGCTTCCTGACGAGCTTTCCTCGCTCACAAAACGTCTCTCGATGGAAGCCGACGTCTCGAAAGAATCGTCGCTCAAAGAGCTTCAGCAGGTTTCGCAGTCGTTCGAGGCGTACAAAAAGCGAACCAAAGCCGCGACGCTTTTGCTTCAAGAGCGAAACGAAGAAGCCACGGCGCAGATCGCCAAGCTCCAGCGAGAGCTCACCGAGGCGCAGCAGGAGCTCGCTTCGATCCAGCAGCGCGTGCAGCAGCAATCCGACGATTCCACCAGCGAGCTGCAGATTTTGCAAACGCAATTGGCGGACTCGACGGCGCGATTGACGCAGTTGGAAGCCAGCAAACGCGACTTGGAGCAGACGTTGGCTGAGAAAGAGGCCTCGCTCTCTGCGAAGAGCAAAGAGATCGACGAGCTGAACGCGGTGATCGAGGCCGAGCAGGACCTCAACGATGCTCGCGAGCGCGACGTGCAGGAATTGCGCAGCACCGTCCAGCAGCTTCGCTCCGAAATCAGCCAACTCATCCAGAAAACCGCGGAGTCCGCCGTGAAATCGATCGATTCGGTGGACTCGGTGGTGGTAATCCCGCGAAAACAGCAAGCCCGGTCGCCTTCTCCGTCCAAAGAAGCGTCCGAAGAAGTGTCTGTGGAGAGAGAAGAGCCGTCGGCGAGCCTGGCTATGCCGACGGTGATTCGGCGATCGCTCGCTGCGTCGAGCGACTCGCGTTTGAATCGTTTTGCCTTGTTTTTTAAACTCACAAAAAGAAGTCGAAAGCGAAAGCGATCGCGTGTTGGTTTCACTCACCAACAGCGTGGACGAGACCAGCTTGTAGGCTCCGTCTCGCTTTGTGAGGTGTAGAGGGATGTACAAACTGCCGCATAAAATCATCCAGGAGCTGCGATCGGAGTTGGAAGAAGTGAAACGAAGCTGCCAGCAAAACTCGGAGTTTTTATTTGGAATGGGGCGGTGAGGCGTAGCAAAGTGGAGAGTCTGCAGCAGGAGGTGGAGATGAAGAATAAGTATATTGCGGAGCTGGAAGGAGATATGAAGCAAATGAAGATCATCAGCGTTTCAGAGAACATGCAGTACATGCGTCACACGCTGGTGAAGTTCCTGTGTGATTCGACAAAGTCGGAGAAGGTGAAGATCGCTCCTGTGGTGGAGCAGCTGCTAGAGATGACGTAGGCGTGGAACGAAGAGGTGATGGGTAGCCCGGAGGAATCCGACCAGATGGAGAAGAATTTTGGTCTCAACCAGCGTGGATGGTTTTTCTAAACGTGTTTGTTTGATATCCAAAAGAATCCCATTGTTTTTTGTAAATGACTGAAAGACAGATCGCCTTCGATTCTCCCGTGTACTGTATGACGGATTTTATCTGCCCTTCCTTCCTACGGAGGGAAACAAGTTAATGTGCTGTCCGGTTCGTTATCTTTAGGAAAATCGCCTCAACTGGTTCTGTGCGGAGGTGGTGGTGCATCGAAAAGTGGAATTAAGAATTATATTGTAGGGATGACGAAGTTGAGCGATATCTAGGCAGTTGGGGGTATTAAACGAGCTGCAGACAACAAACTGCACTTCCGACCCCTAGTCACGTTCAATACAGACCAAGATCTGATTCATCGCATTGTTCCTGCTTCTAACGTTTCTCTCTCTCTGCTACCTAAAATCTAGGGAAGATTTCTATTCGGTTGCCTGCGTAACGGTACAGTAATCTACCGCGTGGTCCGAGGAGAAGATGACAGTCACATCAAGTTGGTTTCGCCATCTTTCCTTCATCCTAGCCTCGAGCGCGTGCTCTTCGTCCAAACCGACTTCGCAAAGCGGCCCCTCCAAGTAAAAAATGAATTTCCCGCCATTCCCTCCAGAACGCTCTGGCCGTTAAAAAAGACGACGTTTCTCTCTTCACAGGCGGCGAAGACGGCATTCTCCGCAGCTGGGAGTTTTGCAAAACGACTTCGGGCTGCGACCTTCGCCTTTCAAACCACTTAAATTTATTTTCGTGTCCGATTTCTTCGCTGGTTCTCAATCCCACCCAAAACTTCGTTTTTCGATTTTCCTTTTTCTTTTACTCCACAGCTTCTCGCCGCTTCGCAAAACGGAGAAACCGCGGTTATCGAGCTTTCCACCTTCGGAATTCTCCAGCGAATCGCTTCCCCGATCGCTTCCGCGCGCGTCGTCGCCATTTCCTTCCCGTCCCCCGCGGTTCTCGTCATCTTCTACACACTCCCCCGCGGTTCTTCTCTCGCTCTCGTGTTTGGTCCGGATTCCGCGGGGAATCAGGTCAAATGGCGGCAAGAAAAGAAGGTTTCGCTGGGGAAAGGGCGTTTCAGCTGCGTTTCGTTCGAGTAGGCGTGGATTCCCGCGGTGAACCAGAGCGAGCCAATCATCGTTTTTGGTGGGAACCAGCGAAGGCGAAGTGGGCGTTTTGGAGTTTCCGTCGTTTCATTGGCGGGGAAAAGTTGGCGGCAAACGAAGATTGGGATGTAGATGGTGGCGGAGCACGCGCTGCCGGTGACCGGGGTGACGTACGTGGCGCCGACGAGCTGTTTGGCAACGGCGGAGCAGAGAGCGAAGTTTGGAGAGGAGTATAAGAAGGTGGTGAATCGGGAGATCGATGATGAGGGATGGGTGGTGTCGTCGTCGGTGGATTACACGGTGAGTGTGCGAGCGATGGAGAGAGCGAGTAGGCGAGAGGGAGGCTGTGAAGGGTAGATCCGATGGTGTGGATGCAAGTGGTCGTGTACTTGGTTTTCCTGCTTCTGATAATCTATGTGGGATGGAGAATGAACTTTTCGCATTGACTTGTTTGTTGAAAACGTATGGAGGCGGTACTGTGTTGCGAAATGGAATGAAATGAAATGGAATGGAATGGCGAATTGCCTGTCCTCTATTTTTATATTCTATTTGGTTCATAATGGTTTGCTCCATGATTCCTGTCGTATTTCATTTTTTGTTTGTTGCAACTCATGGAAGCTCTGCTTTCGACGCTTGCATTTCGGAGAGTTCCTACCGTGGAAAGAACAAAGAAACGGAGGAAAGAGGAGCAGGATTCGGAGCAAGTTTCGAGGAAGCGTCCCAAACTTCTCGAAGACATTCTCTCCGGAGAGAACCCTCCGACCTTAGTTCCTTCCTACACATCTAAAGGTGTGACGTGCAATTTGGCTTGTTTCTGTAGGAATCAATATGAACAAGGAAAAGGCTGGGAAATGGGAGCTGGCTCCCATTCCTCTAGCCGGTCATGACAAAATTGACGAAGTAGTTTACTGGAGACGTGTTGGAAGTCCTCCGGCCGTGGCTCCGACGGATATCCCTCTCCACCCCACATGTATTATAGAATATACGGGTACGCCCCTCTCTTTTCATGTTCTGGGAAGATGCCGAATTCGAAGAGATCCGCACAAAAATCCCATCCCTGAACAAGGTCGATGCGGACCGTTTATTCAATTTATGCCGGAGGTTCACTCCATCTTGTAATCCTTGATCCTAGCTACAATCTCCGCTGGCCTGCGATCGTGACGATGTTCTCCGCCGAGAACAGCAACGCGACCCTCGAGATCTGCCAAGACCACTTCATGGCCGTGACCCATGCGATCTTCGACCTGCGCAGCAAGCACAACTACCAGCGCACCAACGAAGAAGAGCTCCTCTACTGCCGCAAGTGGGTTCCTCTCTGTGCTCCTGACTGGCAGCTTCGACCGCTCGCTGGTGAAGAACCACCGCTTTTTAAAAGACATTATCTTCCAAACGAGCAGCCTTTTAGACGACGCCGAGCGCGAATTGGAGGCGCAGATCGACGACATCAACGCGCTCATCAACCGAATCGGCAACGTGGAGCCCGCGGAAGGGCCCAGCCGCTACGACAACCTCGACTCGGTGCTCACCATCGCGAAAGGTCCGGTCGATCAAACCCCGATCACTCCCAGAACCGCCTGTGTACCTCAAGCGGACCGCTGGCGTCTCGCTGCGCAGCGCCCGATTCGATAATAAAGTGCGTGTGGGTGCTAGGATTGTCGGTAGATCGCGACGACGTTCTTTGCAGACAACACGCAGGAGCGTCTGAACGCGATTCTGTGCAAACTGAACGTGCAGATTCCGCGGATGGCCACGCGGAGGATCTGCGATACGCTCGACCGACTCAAGCAGGACATTCTGAAGCTCGTGTTGTTGAGAGTGGGAGGAGAGGAGAGAGAGGTGAGGAGTAGAAGTATCTGGCGCAGAATGAGGCCGTCATGCCGACGCCCATGCCGATGATGTATCAGAACGCGGATACGAAGGTGCAGAAAGGGAGGAGAGGTGATGAGTAGAAGAAGAGGAAGAGCGCGATGGCATATTCGGGCGTAACGAAGTCGTACAATCGATGATCTGTTTGTTTCAGAAATTTTGTGCATTTCATGGCAGAAACGCAGAAAGAGGAAGTTAAAACCGAAGAAATGAAGCAGAACGGAATGGGGTGGGGTATAGAGAGGGATGGAGGCTAATGTCGTAGCTTGGGCCAATTCGTTCTGGAGACACTGGGGTTTGTTTTGATATTAATCGGGGTAAACTATCTTATCTTCCAAGAACGCATTTTGGGAGATAAGGCTGCAGAGATTGAAAACTATGTAAATCAAGCTGTATTCGTGTTGTCGAGCATCGAAGTGTAGTATATCCTTCCGGATGACAATCGTACCCGGAATTTGTATGATCGTCACATTGTGATGCTTTATTCAATGCATGTGAAGGTATAATTCTGAGTAGAGTGTAATGGTACAGCCACATCCTCACCATTCTCTTCGCGAGGAGGAGTTTGATCTCAACTTTGGAAATCAATTGCGTGTTCGTCGTATTACCGAGTATTGTCAATGGAGTGAGGTATTGTTTTTTTAAGTTCAATAGAGTTAATGTCATAGGTGAAGAATGCTGACGGGACTGTTTCGTATGAGAAAGGCTGGGTTGATCACCTGTACTGCTCAAACGACTCTACACAATTTGTAGCATTTCCTCCGACGATTTCGTAGACGAAGAGCACCACGTCAACATTGATCGTGATCCCTTCCCTTCTCGCGTTTCTGTTCCGCGCCGCATTCTCATCGGCTCCTACGTAGTCGATCCACCCTTTTTCAACCACACAGTAGACACTTCGAATTCAGGGTTCATGCTGCTAGCACACTTTCACAAATCGCTATGAGGCGACGAGTTTTTCCACACAATACGTTCCATCTAGCACGAAAAAGCATGGATTCCTCTATGTTAGCAAATACTGGTACTATAGCAGCATTCGCGATGTAGGCCGCACCGATAAGCTAGGAAGGCAAAACATGACGATTTTAACAGATGAAGAGGAAGAAAAGTGGGATGCGGAATGTATGGTGGGAGATATTCGTGTTGGCTTCGAAACGGAGCGCATGCCGTTCGAGGTGACAGTGTACGGAATTCAGAACGATTACCGCATCATGCCGATCCGAAAAGACGGAAAGGCGCACTACATTTTGTTTGAATCGAGAGTGTATCCGAAGAATGTTTTATCGTACATCGAGAAGAAGGAGGGGTTGAATATTCAAAACTGGCGCTATGTGTGTGCTGTGGCGGTCTTTTTGGGAATGCTGTGCCGCATCTCGGACGCGTGGCCGTTTGAAGTTTGGAATTCCATAAAAAGGCAGTAAGTTGTAGTACCTTCCGATAGTTCTGCGAGCGCTGGCGTGCGCGGTGCTCTATCCGATGTTCACTTCTCTTGGGTGTAGAGCCGTTCTTTATGGAGTGCGGGACATGAACGTGTACAAACTGATGCTCTATTTGATTTTGCCGCTGTTGTTGTTCATCTCGCTGAATGTGCTGTTCCGACTGATCAAGATGTACCGGTTCGGTCTGAAGGTGCTGCAGGCCCAAAAAGAGAAAGAGAAAGAGAAAGAAAAGGAAAAAGAAAAAGAGGGTACGAAGGAAAAACAAGACTGGACTGTTTGTGTTGAAACGTTCTGGTGATAGTATTTTTGCGAGCTCTATCCTCCTATTGTCGGTAGAAGCATTTCTTCACTTAGAGACATCGCAAAGACCGTGTTTTACTGCACTTTTTCGAAATTAAACGAATGGTGGGTACGGAGTCCGAGATTTAACCATGTAGAATAACCCGTATAGTATAGAAAATAATGATAGTTATCAGGCAACTTTGAGTGGACGTAACGACAGTTCTATTTCTGGTGAGTACTCTTTCTTTCCCACTGAGCGCCGGTATGAACCATACATGTACGAACGGTATCCGCATAATGTAGTCCCTCGAAAGAAGAAGATTATTGTGTAGCCTTATTCCCCTCTCCACTACCCTGAAACTGCTGGAATCGATATGTATTTTGATTGTACACGCTCGGAATCTAGAAATTACATTCCCTTCCAACAACAACAGCAATTTCGTTCCCCTCAGCCGTATTCTCAGGTAACTTCAATCCCTCGAGATCGCTATCCTTACTATTCCTACCCAGAACACCATAATCCTAATTTCCGCCTTCCTCCCTCTCCCAACCCAATTTCATATTCTCAAACCAGAATATCACCCAACCCATCCTACCGACAACCGTACAACTCTTCGTATTCTCCCCTTCCTACCCCCTCTCCTAATCATCGTCCTCATCATCCTCATCCTCCTCATTTCGAATCTTCTCTTTGGGAAGACGATTCCCCTTTTCTGCACCCTTTTCCCGCGGAACCCGCTCCCTACCCTCCCTATCCTCCCTCCCAGCGTGTGGTCCCGCCTTACTCCGTCCCTCCAACCCGCCATCGCCCCTCCGACTATCCCCCCTATGCATCAAATCCGCCGTCAAGATCCTCAAATCCGCCACCTAGATCCTCAAATCCGCCGTCAAGATCTTCAAATCCGCCGTCAAGATCCTCAAATCCGCCGTCAAGATCTTCAAATCCGCCGTCAAGATCTTCAAATCCGCCACCGAGATCCTCAAATCCGCATTCGGCGGCTGGCGGCGAGTGCGGGAAATCGACGTGGAAGTCGGGTCTGCCGCGCCAGCAAGTGGAGCAGGCGAACGACTTTAAGAAACGCGGTCAATTGGAGGAGGCGCTGCGTGTCTACCAGGAACTGTGTCTCGAGTATCCGACCAATTATCTGGCCTGGCAGGACTGGTCGCGCTGCTATTTCGACCAGGGTCTGATCAGCAAGAGCCGAGAGGTGCTGCTGCAGGGCCTGCAGTGCATTCCGGACAGCGAGGCCTTGCTGAGCCGGCTGGTCAAGGCCGAGGAGCGTCTGCGGAACGTGCAGGGCGTGATCGCGGGCGCGGATCGGTTCATGAGCCTGCCCGGCGTGTACAACGAGCGAGATCGCATCGAGATCGCGCTGGTGGTGGCGAAGATGGGCTGCCAGTACAAGGCAGCGGAGCTGTTCGAGCGACTGCTGCGGACGAAGCAGCTGCAGCCGCAGCAGCCGATCTATCTGGACTACATCCGCTTCGTGTTCAAGGCGGAGGACTACCAGAAGGGCTTGCAGCTCCTGAAAGCGGTGCTGAACAAGCAGGTGCGGCAGGAAACGTTCTGGTTCTTCTCCTTCTCGGTGTTCGAGCAGCACCACACGTTCGCCTGCCGCCGCGGAGACATCCGTTCCCGCGCCAACAATAGCGAATTGGAGGGATATTTGGAGCGCGCGGAGAAGTGTCTCGCCAAGGAGCACTACTGGAAGATGAACTACGTCGCCGCGCAGGCGCATCTCCGCTCGTTCACGCACATCCGCCTCTGGACGCGCGCCAAAAAGCGACGACTGCGGTCCTACTGCGAGGTCTACCCCGCGGTAATCCGGGTCTGCTTCGACTCGCTGCGCCGCTGCGTGGAGTTCTGCGAGGACGACCACAAGTGGAAGGTGTGGATTTTGGCGGGCCGCGTGCAGGCGCTGGCGGGGAATCGTCGGTCCGCGATCCGAGTAGGCGTTCGGAGGAGCTACCAAGCAGTGTTTGATGCGGAGCACGGAGTTCGCGCCGTCGCAGAGCGTCCACGCGGTGTCTCTGGAGCTGTCGCGCATTCTGGACTTCATTGGGCGGCAGGGCGAAGCGAGCCGCGTGATCCAGTGGAACATGCGGCGCTTCCCCGACGAGTGGAAGCTGGTTTTGGAGCGAGTGAACCAGCTCTTCCGCGAGAACCGCGCGCTGGACGCGTACCATTTATGCATCGACTCGCTGCGCCGCGATCCCACCGCGGGTCGTTTGTGGTCCTCCTTCATCCAAATCGCTCACCAGTATTTTCTTTCTTTCTCTCTCTCTCACTCACGCAGATTGTTCGGCCCCTCCGCGGCGCTCCGGCAGTTCTACGCGGCGCTCAAGTTCGTGGCGCGCTCCGGCGAGGTCTGGTGCGAGGGCGCGCGCGTCTTCCTCAACCCCACCTCCCGGCATTTCAGCCCGCGCAACGCGCAGCGCTGCCTCATGTTCGCCGTCCACTTCACTCCGCAATACGGTGACTCCTTCATCGAGGTTTCTCCGTTTCCACGATTCTATCTAGGCGATCCGGCTCTCCATGATCCTCTCCGACGAGCTGCTCGCCTTCGGCCAGAGCAACAACCCCTGCTTCCTCTCCGCTCTGCTCATAGCCCGCGATTATCAGCCGATTTTGACGCGCTGCGTCTACGTCGATCCCAACTACGGCTCCTGCTGGTTCCGCGCCAAGTTTTTCCCGCTGGGCAGTGCCCAGGAGGTCGCGCTGCGCGCGGTGAAGTACACGGCGCAGAGGGTCGCGATTGCGGCCAACGTGTATTATGACGCGCTGCTGGGGCTGGCGAAAAACGCGGGGAAAGCGGGAAAAGCGAGGGAGGGCGAGGGAATGGAGGGAACCGCGGCGCGCGGAGCGCAGTTTTCGTATGCGTTCCCGCCGTATCAGATGGTGGTGTCGCGCGAGACGATGCCTGTGGGGAAGAAATTGAAGATTCTGTTTGGAACGAGCCAATTTGAGGCGTAATGGGGATGCAAGGGAAGGGCTCGGGTGTTTTGCTCGGGTCGGCAGGGATTCTGATTCTATGGAAAATGTAATGTTTTTTCTTGGACTGTTTGTTGAATCCTGTTAGGGAGTTTCTTTGATTACCGTTACTTTTACAAAAACGTGTTCGGACTATGGAAGTATCTTCTACCGCGCCTGCTATGTCTTCGGGACGTCTCCTGAAGAGTGAACCTCGGAAGGGGCGTTCCATCTCGGAAGATCGGATAAAGTTTATTGAGGAAGAATACGATGTCACTCCATTGCGAGCTCATTACGTTGTAGTATCTTTCCGTTGAGATTGCAGCTTGGTTGTCTCAACTCTTGGGGAAGGAGATTGATTCGAATTTGGCAGAATCGCTGAAGAGTGGTGTGGTAGTGATGTGGATTCGAAGTAATAAAAGTAGGCTTTGTGTGAAGTGGTGAAACATTGTCTTCCTTCCGTCGAAATTGGCAAATATCATGAAAGCGAAGGTAGCTGAGTCGTAGCGCTGCTATTTGTACTAGATAAGAATTCGTTTTATGCGCGAGATAATCTGACAATCTTTGCAAAGTGTTGCCAGAGCATGGGGATCGATGCAAACGATTGTGTGAGTGTTTCAATGTTTGATCGTGGGGATGTAGGATTCATAAATGTGGTTATCACTCGAATAGAAGAAGCAAATTGTGAACGCTTTGCTTCATTTTGCATTAGCAGGAATCAAATTTGGCCTTAAACCGATTTCTATCAAGGACAAAGATCGTGTGCAGTCGTGTAGGTTATTTTTTTAAATATTGTGTGTGATAATCATAGTTGTTGAATCCATGCCGGAAGATGTGGTGAAAGGGCTTCGCGAAATGGTGGAAGATGCAGAGACAACCAAAGCAACTGAAGCAGCCGAAGGAACAACGAAGGAACAAGTCGTTGAAAAGGAATGGGGTACGCGATGTAACATGGTAATTTAGAGTGTAGACAGCAGTGATGATAGAAATGTAATTATTCTGATCGCTTTTATGTTTCTTGTGTTGATTGGAATGTTTTATATTGCGTCCGTGTTGGAAAAGGGAATGCAGTTGTTTGTTTGTTTGAAAAATAGAAGAAATGGAATATAGGAAGGATATTGAGAGGAAAAAGATATGGATAAATTATAATAAAAATAGTGAGAAATTCTGGAATATCTTATGTTCATTTGACACATAACATTTAGATATATTATAATATCATTTTTTGGTAATAACTATCTATTCTATTCAATAATTGAAAATGGTAGTGGTACACAACGGTTTGTAATTTGAGGATGGTCCTGATAATTAGATATTATGCATCATGCAAAGGAATCAAGGTATTTGCTGAGTGATTATGTGAGTGGTAAACGAATGAGAGCCAAAATTGGTGGAGTAGAATATGAAATCCAAACATACCAAGGGAAACACTCAAACGAGTATTTATTGAGCGAACTAAGAGATGGAAAGATAGAAGGTCGTTGCCAATTATTCAAGCATGGCATTTTATATTTAGCGTGGACAATGAAAAATGGAAAACGAGAGGGAGAAATAACTGAATACTGGGATGGTAAAGTATTGCACAAAGAAAACTGGAATTCGATATTTGGAGAAGATGGAAATCGAAGAATGATCGAGAATACGAAAGAAGGGTTGATAATGACAATTCGATGTACAGTGAAGCTTGGAATGAGTTATAAAGAGTACGAAGTGAGAAATGATGCAGAAAGTAACGTGAATGCTGAAATAGTGATTTATCGAGGCGGATTTGATAAGGAAATGAATCGCCATGGACATGGAATTGAATATGATATGGAAAGTGGCAAAGAAAAGCTTGAGGGATATTGGCAAAAGGACAAATTGGTCCAAGTCATTCGTGAGTTTGATGCAGATAGTAACCAAATGATCGAATATGTAGTGAATGATAATTTGGAGATATGGAATCGAATTCCTGTATATATTGGAGGATATTGTGAGATGCGAGGAACATTTTTAAGACATGGACTCGGATATTTGATTGATGAAAACAATGGAACAGCTATTCGTGAAAGTGAATGGAACTATGGAAAAGAGATGAAGGGAACCGATTTGTATGAAGGATGGTATATGAAAGGATTGCATGAAAGTATTCGAAGCGTATTGAGGAATAAGAAACCGGAAGAGATGAAGAATGAAACAGATGATGTAATAGGCGACAATATTACAATTAGTAAGAATGAAGAATTGATAGTCATTGATAATAAGGTGAATGACTTGGTGATAAGTTCCAATTCTTGTAATGAGTTTAATAAACTTCATTTGAATCAATTTAACTGGCTGCGATCAATCGAAATCGGCGATGGATGTTTAGGATCAGTGAAATCATTTGAATTGAAGGGATTGAATCGATTGAAAACTATCAAAATCGGCAAGAATTCATTTACGCAGGTAAAGAATAGTAATGGAGATGATGAATCGAAATCATTCCACATATTGAATTGTGAATCATTGGAATCTATTGAAATTGGACAATACAGTTTCAGTGATTTTGGAGGAGTTTTTGAGTTAAAGAATCTACCACAATTACAATCCATTCAAATTGGGAATATTAACAGCGTTTCTAATCACATGTACAGCAGTGAAAAGTATTGGTATAACTTCTATTCTTGTTCAATTCTAATTCGAGGTATTGATATTATGGTGCATGTGTAATGATTAGATCTTCCAAATCTACAATCCATTAAACTAGGTGGAGCTGCATTCGGTAATTCCCAATTGATGAATCTATCCAATTTGATTTCTCTGGAATCAATCGAAATCGGCGATGAATGTTTTGGATCAGTACAAACATTCCAAATCGATAGATTGAATCGATTAAAAACTATCAAAATCGGAAGCAATTCATTTACAGATAGAAATGATAATGTTGGAAATGATGAATCGAAATCATTCCACATATTGAATTGTGAATCATTGGAATCTATTGAAATTGGACAATACAGTTTCAGTGATTTTGGAGGAGACTTTGAGTTGAAGAATCTACCACAATTACAATCCATTCAAATTGGGAATATTAACAGCGTTTCTAATCACATGTACAGCAGTGAAAAGTATTGGTATAACTTCTATTCTTGTTCAATACTAATTCGAGGTATTGATATTATGGTGCATGTGTAATGATTAGATCTTCCAAATCTACAATCCATTAAACTAGGTGATGCTGCATTCGGTAATTCCCAATTGATGAATCTATCCAATTTGATTTCTCTGGAATCAATCGAAATCGGCGATGAATGCTTTAAATCTTTGAAACTATTTGAATTGAATGGATTGAGCAGATTAAAGAGTTTAAAAATAGAGAATAACTCTTTTGACAATACAGAATTGATGAATCTATCCAATTTGATTTCTCTGGAATCAATCGAAATCGGCGATGGATGTTTTGAATCAGTGAAAACATTCCAAATCGATAGATTGAATCGATTGAAAACTATCAAAATCGGCAAGAATTCATTTACGCAGAAAAAGAATAGTAATGGAGATGATGAATCGAAGTCATTCCACATATTGAATTGTGAATCATTGGAATCCATTCAAATTGGTGAATGCAGTTTCAGTGATTTTGGAGGAGACTTTGAATTGAAGAATTTACCTTTGTTGAAAAGTATTATTATTGGTTCATATTACCAATCAAATTCCTATAGCTATTCATATTTGAGTAACAGCAATTCCAATAGAAGTTATTATTACGTCTCACACAGTTTCTATCATAATTCGTTTGTGATTCGAGGTATTGATATGATATTGAATATTTGAATGATGCATAGATCTTCCAAATCTACAATTCATTACATTAGGTGATGAGGCATTCTCAGATTCCCTATCAACAATAATTGAAAGTATTGAATGAATTCGAATGAAATGATTGATGTAGATCTTCCATCATTACAATCCATTCAACTCGGTGATTGTGCACTTGCTGGAAGAGATGATGATGATTCAACTTCATTGATAATGCGAAGTATGATTGAGATTATTTGAAATGATTTGCTTTGTAGATCTTCCAAATCTAACGTCCATTGATTATTATGAAGGATGTTTCCAATCCCCCAGAACAGTGACATTAGAGAGTAGTTCTGAATACTGAATACTGATAGTATTTAGATATTCCAAATCTTCAACATGTCAATCGTTATAGAAAAGGAGGATATTACTATAACGATTACCCTCCTTTCCACAAAGTTCAACGGAAAACAATTACCAGTATTCCCTCTATTCTCTTGTTCCATTTCTAGATGTCTCACCTACACTTGCCAACCTGTTAAAAAGACAATAGTAATAATCCACCAACTGCTTGTTTCAACAAACAACGCATTAATTACGATAAACGGACACACAAAATAAGCAAGCTTACTTCTTCTCGAACTTCTTCTGGAGATATTTATACAATTGTTTATCCGACATGGCCATGCGCACTCTATCCTCGTGTCTCTCGATCAGCTGCTGCTTCAGCGTGGCGTGCAGCGACGTCGCCACATCCGGCAGGCTCTTGTCCAGCGTCGTGAATCGGTTTTCTCCCTTCAGGAAGTCGCCCACGTCCGTCTTAATCTTCTTGAAATCCAGCTGGAACGGGTTCTCGCCCTTCTCCGCGCGGCGCGGATCGTAGCGGTACAGCGGCCAGTAGCCCGAAGACACCGCCTTCTCGGCCTCCTGCGCCATGCAGGACATTCCCGTCGAGGCGGGCATTCCGTGCTGCATGCACGGCGAGTAGTTGATCACCAGCGAAGGTCCGTCGTAGCTCTCGGCCTCCACGATCGCCTTGATGGCCTGGCGCGGGTCCGCGGCCACCGCGATCGACGCCACGTACACGTTCTTGTACTGCATCGCCATGCGGCCCAGATCCTTCTTCATCAGCGGCTTGCCGCCCGCGGCGAACTTCGCCACCGCGGACATCTGCGTGGCCTTCGACTGCTGGCCTCCCGTGTTGGCGTACATCTCCGTGTCCAGCACCAGCACGTTGATGTCGTCGCCCTGGGCGAGCACGTGGTCCACGCCTCCGTAGCCGATATCGTAGGCCCAGCCGTCGCCTCCGACCACCCACTGCGTCAGCTTGGGCATCACGTCGATCACCTCCTCCAGCAGCTCCAGCTCCTTGTGGTTCTTCTTCTCGTTGGCCAGCAGCGCCACGCAGTTGTCGTAGCACACCTCGCACTTGTCCGCATCGCGCGGGTTCTCCAGCCAGGTCTGCAGGTTGGCGCAGAGCTCCTTGCTCTTGGGGATGGAGTCGTCCTTCAGGATGCGCTGCACGCGCGTCGCCAGGTTGCGTCGCTTGATCAGCGTGGAGGTCATCATACCGAAGCCGAACTCGGCGTTATCCTCGAACAGCGAGGAGCCCCAGGCGGGACCC
Source organism: Blastocystis hominis (assembly GCF_000151665.1). Lineage (NCBI taxonomy): Eukaryota > Bigyra > Opalinata > Blastocystidae > Blastocystis > Blastocystis hominis. The sequence continues at coordinate 130,061 of NW_013171833.1, forward strand.
TGGCCGCGCTCGTTCACCGTGTACGGGTTCGAGCAGAAGGTACCTCCCCACACACGCGAGCAGCCCATCGCGTTCGCCACCATCAGGCGCTTGCCGAACAGCTGCGTCAGAATGCGCACCGACTGCGTCTCTCCGCAGCCCGCGCAGGCTCCGGGGAACTCCAGCATGGGCAGCTGGAAGGCGCAGCCCTTCACCGTGGTCTTGTCCACCAGGTCGCCCTTGTTCTTCACCGTCATCGCGAAGTCCCAGTTCTTGCTCTCCACCTCCTGCACATCGCGGAAGTTGGTCATCGTCAGCGCGTTCGTCGGGCAGTTCACCGAGCACACCTCGCACGACGTGCAGTCCATTGGCGACACCTGGATGCGGTAGTTCAGACCCTTCAGCTCGTCGCCCACGGCGGGGATCATCTTGAAGGTCTCGGGAGCGCGCTTCGACTCCTCCGCGTCCATCAGGAACGGACGGATGCACACGTGCGTGCACAGCGTCGCGCACTGGTTGCACTGCGTGCACTTCGAGGGGTCCCACACGGGCACCTGCGTGGCGATGCCGCGCTTCTCGTACTTGGAGGTTCCGGCGGGCTGCACGCCTCCGGACACGAACTTGGACACCGGCACCTTGTCCGCCTCCATGTACAGCGCGGGGTACAGCGTCTGCAGGAACTCCGGAGTGCCCGCGGGCCACACCTTCGGAGCGTCGTCAGGCAGGTTCGCCCACGCGGCGGGCACCTCGATCTTGTGCAGGTTGCTCAGCGACTGCTTCACGGCGTTCAGGTTCATGTCCACGACCTGCTGGCCCTTCGAGCCGAAGCGCACAGCGATGTCCTTCTCCAGCAGCTTGGGAGCGCGACCCTCAGGCAGGATCGGGCAGAGGTTGAAGAACACGCTCTGCATGATCATGTTGATGCGCTGCTTCAGACCCACGCTCTGCGCCACGCCAGTAGCATCGATGTTGTAGAACTGGGCCTTCTTGTTGGCCAGATCGCGCTTCAGATGGTTGGGCAGGTTCTTCTCCAGCTCCTCCAGCGTGTTCCAGGGCGAGTTCAGAACGAAGATTCCGCCCTCCTTCAGCTGGTTCACCATGTGGAACTTGCGCACGTAGGTGCTGTTGTGGCAAGCGACGTAGTCCGCCTGCTGCACCAGGTACTCCGACTGGATCGGCTCCTTGCCCACACGCACGTGGGACACCGTCAGACCGCCCGACTTGTGCGCATCGTACACGGAGTACGCCTGCGCGTTGAAGTCGGTGTTCTTCACAATCAGCTTCACCGCATCGTGCGACGAACCCACCGTTCCGTCCGATCCGTAACCCCAGAAGATGCACTGCTTCACATCATCGGGCAGCGTCGGCAGCGGCTCGCCGTACTCCAGAGACGAGTGGCACAGATCGTCGTTCACACCCACCGTGAAGCGGTTCTTGGGCTCGGGCTTCTTCAGGTTGTCGAACACCGCCTTCACCATCGCGGGAGTGAAGTCCTTGCCTCCCAGACCCATCTGGCCTCCCACGATCGTCACCGGACGCTTCAGCTGGTTCATCGAAGCCACCACATCCAGGTACAGAGGCTCTCCGGGAGCTCCGTCCTCTCGGCAACGATCCAGCACGCACACACTCTTCACCGTCTTGGGGATCGCCGCGTCCAAGTGCTTCTGCGAGAAGGGACGGAACAGGTGCACCTTCACCACACCCACCTTCTCTCCATGCTTGTTCAAGTAGTTCACCGTTTCCTCCACCGTGGTTCCAGCACCCATCACCACGATCACACGGTCCGCGTCGGGAGCTCCAGCATAGTCGAACAGATGGTACTGACGACCCGTGATGCTCGCCACCTTGTCCATCGCCGCCTGAATCTTCTCGGGAGCAGCGTCATAGAACGGCTGAGCCACGATGCAGTTCTGCATGTAGATATCCTGAGACTGAGCAATTCCGCGCTGATACGGGTGATTCGGATTCAAGGCTCGCTTGCGGAAAATGTTCGCATCTTCGTAGGGATAAATCTTGGCCACCTCGTCGCACGGAATCGTATCAATAGAGTTCACCTCGTGAGAAACTCTCCAGCCATCGAAGAAATGCAGGAAAGGAAGGCTCGTGGTGATAGCAGACAGGTGGGCCACCAGCGCGAGATCGTGTGCCTCCTGGACACAGTGCGAGGAAAGAATCGCAAATCCAGTTTGTCTCGTAGCCATCACATCAGAGTGCTCACACAGCAGCGACAGAGCCTGCTTAGAAACCACACGAGAAGCCACGTGAATGACGGCGGGCAGCAGTCCTCCAGCAATACGATACATGTTGGGAATCATCAGCATCATGCCCTGAGAAGAGGTGAACGTTGTTCCCAGAAGACCTCCCACAAGAGCGCCATGCAAGGCTCCGGCGGCACCTCCTTCAGACTGCATTTCGGTCACTTTCAGAACGTTTCCAAAAATGTTCTTTCTTCCCTTCACCGCCCATGCGTCGGCATGCTCTCCCATAGGGGAAGAGGGAGAAATGGGATACAAAATTGCAGCATCGCTCACATTGTAAGCAGAAGACGCCGCAGCTTCGTTTCCATCGATAGCCGCACGGACCTTCTTATACTCGGAAAAGAGGCGAGTAAAAGTAGACTTAGCAACACTTCCATTCAAAGAACCAGCCAGCATAGCTGACTGTCTAAATGACTGCTTAAGAGCCACAGCAAGCATTTGAGATTATAGATAGTTTTTGAGGATTGGATTGTGTGGAAACATTTTCCACGTTTCTACGATTCTGAATCATTGGCTTTTCAAGGGAACATAAAAACCTCTTTAAAAGTGCCTCTCTACTATGACCACAAATAAAGGGAAATGGAGTACGGCCTTTGTGGTTGACGTTGAGATGGCGGTTTCTGTAATTTACCCATTTCAGCAGCAGCGAATACTATACCGTGAAACTAGATTGCTTTACGCAAACAAACTTGATTTTTAAATCCATTTTGGATCGTTTCTCCCTTTTTACCATTTGATACATTATTTAGCATGGAAATAGGATCACTTTCAAGGTCATTGAATTTACCATTGTAATGAACCACTGCGAATAGACTTTCGGAAAATAATACAGTATTACATACTGTGGAAAGATTCTTAATCCTTGATGGTGTCGGATTTCTCCTAAACGTAGTGAAGTATAATGTATGCATTGAGTGGTTGCTTTTCTCAAAATGTGCCGTTATCGTATGTGTTCTATTGCTAGTACCATCTTTTATGGTGTAAATGTTCACACTTTTTCAAAACCCGATTCCTCCAATAACAGGAACCCTTCTGGTTCATTCCAATCAATTCTATTGGTATGGTTCTAAGGGGCAATTAGTAATTCCATGGTTGCCACCATCAGTTACTTCACACTGAACTTTCGCCACAATTGAAAAAACCGCGATTTTGTGAAGCTGTATTCAAATTGTCATTCATAATATAATAATGTATTTCACGCGGTTTTGGAATCAGCTTCGAGGATTAACTCGAAAGAGCTTCATCCAAATGAGGAAACGTTGGTTCGCCAATCTCTTTGTGGTGCTTTTGCCAGGTACTCTATGAATTGAAACATTACTCTCAGCGATTGTGATTGCTGTATACAGCACAATGTCAAAATCTCAATCGAGTAAGAGTACCACACCTATTTCTATAGAGAAGCTGGGCCGGTGTGTTCCACTCGACAGGTAGTGTCCAAATCCTATGTTGAATGTAGCTATGGAAGTGAATACACCCCGGTGTATGATAGGGAGAAATGCCTTACTCTTCTCTATGGACCCAAATCGGAGAAGATCGACGCTATTATGAAAACTCTTGCTGAACTAAACGGATTAACATTTGGAGAAGATATTGTTGGAGTGAGTATGTATTTGGAACACTGCGCTTATTTGAAGATAATAAGACGGAGTATGTCGCTAGAATCTATCCACCTTATGATTCTGATGTTCCGTTTGTTACTGGAGGTGTGTATTTTGTTGAGAAGATGGGCGCATTGGAATACCACGTTTGGTCCAATCTCACGTACCAGAGTTACTACTTTGGAACTGCTGTCTCCAATGTGCAACCTGGAGAACAGTATCTCTTTTCGAAAATCCAACTAGCTGTGGAAAATGCTATCAATAGGTACTCGGATTCTTCTATTCCTGTAATCGAACTTTCTTTGCAAGAGAATCCTGCTCTTAGCGCTTCTACGCTGTAATTTGTTCTTTGCTTCTGTTCACAAAATAGATCGCTCAACATTTTTCTGGTGCTGAATCTTTGCATTGGCTTTGTGTTTCTCTTTTTTCATTCTACATATGCCTTGAAGGAAAAGAGAGGAAAGCAACTGGATTATCTGCGTGGAATCGGCATTTATGTAAGCGACTCTCTCATTCGTTTCTTTTTTTAGGAATCTGTCTTTTTCCACAGCCAAACCGCCTATTTCTATGTTCTCTCGCTTGTTGCCTCGATCCTGTACATACTTACTGGAAGGCTCTGCGGCATCACATACTTCACAATTCCTCCATTCATTGTATTCTTCGATGGTTTGATGCGGCTTACGAATATAGGTATCGACATTAGTCTATATGTTCTACTTGGTTGGAATGAGCTATGCAGGACTCTACCTATCGTTTGGCTTTTGATTCTTGTTGATTCACAGCACTTTCGTTATTCGACAGTGGGTCTATGTCGTGTTTCTTGTTCTGTTTTTCTTTCTCTCTTTCTGGCTGTGCAACATCAGGAGTGCATTCGAGTTCTTGAACATTCTGTTTTTCATCACGCTGGCCGATCCATTTTCCTTCCTGAGTTATTTTTACAATAGGATGCCATTGGATTGGAGTTCTGCAGAGTCTTCCGATATGTCCCCCTATCTGTCCGTATGTTCTCGTTTCTTTATGTCTAGAGGGGTTATTGCTATTAATATTATTTGCTGTTACTGCTTGTTATTCTTCTATTTCTGGTACTCGTCTTATCGAAATGGATTCAACATGTCGTGCTGCTTCTACACCAAGATGGACTTCTGGAAGTCGATCAACAAGTCCAAGTCCTTTTCCTGCAGGATTTTTTAAGTGGTAGAGAGCGTGGTGCGGACGAGCCAAGATACGACAGCGAAAAGGACGAAATAAACAGTCGTGAGCACAACAGTATCATTTTCTCGTACACAACCAAGACCTTCCCCAATTGTACCGCGGTGAGCGAGCTGCACATGGAAATCACTCCGCATCAGATCTTCACCTTGCTGGGACCGGTTTTTTTGTTGATCGGATTTCATCTAGAATGGATGTGGAAAGACCACGTCGATCTCCATGCTTACCGGTGTGTATCCTCCCACATACGGAGAGATCTATCTGTGCGGACAGAATTTGCAGAAGAATCGAGAAATGATCCGGGATCGTTTTGGCGTTTGCAGACAGGACGACCACTTCTGGGATGGATTTACGCCTGCAGATATGTTCAACGTTATTGGACGGATTTTGGGACTTTCGAATGAAGATATCGAGAGCGAGAAGAGGCGCTTGCTGCAGCTGTTTAAGCTCTCCGCGGCCGAGAACAAGCCAAGTACGTCCCCGAATCATTTCGTTAGGTCTAGTAAGCACGTTCTCTGGAGGCATGAAGCGAAAAATGACGATCGCGCTGGCTTGCATCAAGGGATTCGACATTCTGATTTTGGATGAGCCTACGAGCGGAATGGATCCGATATCGCGCTCGGAGCTGTGGAATGTCTTGACCGATTTGAAGAAGGACCATACCATTTTGCTGACCACCCATTCGATGGAAGAAGCCGATGTGCTTTCGGATACCGTCGGCATCATGTTCAAGGGTCGTCTGCGAGCTATTGGAACGCCGAATGGAATGAAGAAGCACTACGGAAAGGGATACAAGATCGATATTTTGCTGAACGAGGGAACCAACGCGAACGAAATCTTCGCGCTGATGCGTGTTCGTGTTCGCATGCAATGTATCAGTGTGTAGAGCTATCTGGTGAACAGCAACGTTATTTCGTACACGCTCACAAAGTTGAGTATCGGAATTGACAAGGACGATTTGAAGTAGGTATGAGGGAACCGATTCTATATACAGATTCATGCCTCGATTCCTCAAGGATATCAACTCCTGCTCTTGCACAAAGGAGTGGCTGATCTCTCCTTCAACTATGGACGAAGTGTTTATTAAAGTGGTCGAGTCGAACACGCAAGTGGAGAACGCGGATAACATCAACAAGCTAGAGGAGCAGCGAGAAAAGCGAGCGCAAGTGAAGCTTTGTGAGATTTGCCATATGAATCCGGCAGAGCGAGGTATGAAATTGGAGTGGAGGGTTGAAGTGTAGTTACGGTCTATACCAAGAAGGGAAGAGCCATTGTGGTTGATAATCTTTATTGCAAGAAGTGCTTCTCTGATTCCGATTCTGAATCGGAAACTGAAGACAAGGCACCAGCAGAACCCGCCGAAGTTGCGAAAGCTGCTTCTCTTTCGCCGCCTCCTGAGCCAAGCGATGCACCCCTTCCAAACCTGCCTGCGGATCAATCTTCACCCAGTGCGGCTACCGATATCCAGCTATCTGTGATGTCGGATGGCAGCGCGAGCCAAGTGATCAAACCGCTTTTGCCAGATGCTCCGACAAAGAAGAAACCGTCTCAATACGCCTTGGATGTGATGCTCGATCGACCCACTACCTTTTTTGAGTTTATTTACTCTCTGAACTGGCTTCACTTCACTCTAATGAAGAAGGACGGTGCGCGATTGGCCATTCCTATCGTTGGTATGGTTGTTTGGCTCGGAATTGTCATACTCTACAGTTCCGCCTTAGGAATGTTTGCTATGCCTCCATGCGATGATGGCAGCTTTGCCTACTCATGGAACTGTATTAACAATACCAATCCTCCTACTTGGAATATAGATGGCGATTCATCATTTGTTAACTATGGTTTTTTTTACGTGTTTACTTGTAATGCGTAGATGGATACTTCGACTTTGAAGGTTTTGGACAGTCTTTCCAAAATTTCTCTCTGTTAGTAGATGATAGTATGAATTGTTTAGAGGTATGATCATTTTTTAGGCAAATCGTCTCTCAAGGCGGATTCGCTTTCTTGGGTTTGGAATATCTATGATTTTGAATCGAAAGAACGATTTTTGATTCAGAAATCTGATAATATCCAGAAGGAGATTATCCAACGACAAGTAGAGCAGGACAGATAGCATCTTATGATGTAGGAACACCTGCGCGACTTAGCCAAGGAGTCATCCTACCGCGACTATTATTGGTTGAAAAATGCGACGTATTACGACGCTTACAACTTCCTAATCGAATCGATTCCTCAATTTACTCTCGAACTGTCGGACGCAGACAATAACATATATAAGGGGGTTTTAGGCATGTATCCAAAGGAGTCCACTTACACCTCCGTTGTTTACAATGAATCGAATTGGCATTCCTATGTGAACTCATTATATGGCGAAAAAAATTACATCAATCCGATGATTACGATTCTTAGTTTGTCCCATTTGTATTCCAAAACAAATAAAACCGTTGTTTATTGTTTGAATTCTTTGAATGAAATAAACTGTAGATCCTAGGCTCACATACCTTACAAACAAAGTGTGGATAGTTCCTTTGAATAGTTTTATTCAAATTACGATAAAGGTATTTATTCCCGCTTTCTTTATTGTTCTCTCGCTTTTCGTTATCTATCGAATTGTGAAGGATCGTGCCAACAATTGCCTTTCGATTCTTTATATCAATGGTGTTCGATCTTATCACTATGTTACTAGTCTTCTAATTTTCTACACGTTATTCTTACTCATTTTCATGACCATGTTTTTCTTCTCGTTCTATATGAATCTAGATACATTCTCTTCTTTGTGTCCTTCAAGAAATACTCTCTCAGAATCACAGGTACGGCGATCTGGTATCTTCTGTGGAGTTGCATTCATTGCTCGTCGTTTTTCATTTTAATTAGTTGTTGCTTCACATCACCGTACATCTCTTCGATTCTCTCCATGTTGTAGTTCGCTTGCAACGACTGTGAACATTTTTATCAATGCTATTGGCGCTTTGCTATTCAACTCTGATGGTAATACGAGCTTATTCTTTGCGATGCTGCCTGGATCCTTCATGATGATTGTCACTCAATACATTGTCAGCCCTTCCTTGCAGCGTCGTATGCTCTGTAACGAAGCATTCATTTACTCCTTGATCTCGACGATTCTGTTCATCGTCTTGTCGTATTTAGTCATGTGGCTCTCGCAAGATTTATCGATCACTCTCGATCGCGTAGGAATAGAATGAGGAAAAGGGATCATGAATAGTACTATCAGAAGAAACGAGGCTCATCGATAAAGAAGGAACCAGACTCAAAGACGGAGATCAGCGATGAGAGTGTAAAGCAGGAGAGAGAACTGACTGACTCGCTTATCAACGTCCAAACTCCGGATGATCGTAAAAACCTCAGTCTGATTGTCAGTCGAGTTTCCAAGTATTTCTTCGGCAAGTACGTTGTGGAGAGAGGAAAATGAATGTCGTAGAAGTGGTAAGCGCGTATTCCCAGAGATCAGCTTTGCGATTCGTGATAACGATGTGTTTGGTTTGTTGGGACCGAATGGAGCTGGAAAGACCACATTGATCAATATCATGACCGGCAATCTGAATCCAAACATGGGTCAAATGAAGATCTTTGGATACGATGGAGCCGATGTGAAACGTCTTCGCGAATTGATCGCAGTGGTTCCTCAGTTCGACACGTTCTTCGATGATATGACCGTGGAGGAGCATTTGACTCTTGTGGCCAGACTTCATCACACAAGTCGAAATCTCATCGAAGGGTTCTGCAAGGAAAAAGCGGAGGTTGTGGGTCTCTCACACGATGCTTTTAAGCGGAAAGCCTCGGTGATGAGTGGCGGACAGAAGCGTCGATTGACTTTGGGAATGGCTCTAATGAGTCAGCCTCGCCTTCTCTTCTTGGATGAACCGACGGTTGGGAATGTGAGTTTTGGAATGACTTGTAGACAGGCTTGGACCCCGAAACGCGCTTTGCGATTTGGGATATTGTGAAGCGGGTTCAGAAGGAAATGTCGATTCTGATTACGACGCATTCGATGGAGGAAGCGGATGCTCTGTGCACGCGGATTGCAATCATGACGAGCCAGGGATTGCAGTGCATTGGAGATCAAGTGGAGCTGAAGAATAAGTTTGGAAAGGGATTCTTGCTTCTGCTCTCGCTCGCTCCAGAAATCACGAACGTGGTGGAATATGTGAAGTTTAAGATTTGCCCAGATGTGGAGTTTTTGGAAACGAAAGCAAACATCTATTCGTTCACAATCATGAAGGATCGTGTAGACTTGTCCAAGTTATTGATAACCATCATGGATATGCAGAGATCGAATATTATCACATATTGGTCGATTAATGAATCCTCACTGAGCGATGTATTTGAAAAGATCTGCAAGGTTGAGGAACAATAATCTAGATTGATGGGTATGCTTACCGCGCATTGTTTGTTTGAAATAAGGAGTTATAGAGGAGGTGGAATGGACAGGAAAGAGATATTCTATTTGTGTGAGTTTGAGGAAAGAGTGTGATTTGGTACTATGTTTCAATTAGTATTCTTTTTTTCTCCAAATAGAAACCAGAGAACAACGAATTCATAAACAGAAGCACAAAAATCAGTGGGGGATTATTTCTCTTGCTCCAAATAAATATATATATATATATATGTATGTATATATATAAATATATATATGATTCACAGTATAGAATAAGATATGTCCCCCTTTTCAATGTGAAATGGCAGTTTCTGAACCCCATCAAGGAGTTTCATTCAGCTGCCTCTTCATATTAATTTATTGCTTTTATTCGTATGAGCTCTATTGCCATTAAGACCGTTGCTACAACTCCTTACAAGGACCAAAAACCTGGTACCAGTGGTCTTCGTAAGAAAACTCCCATCTTTATGGAGGGACACTATCTTCACAACTTTATCCAGGTATCCCTTCGGGATCTGGCCTCATTTCCAGTCTACCTTTAATTCCCTTCCCAAGGATCGCGTCCAAGGTTGTACTTTAGTCGTTGGAGGAGATGGAAGGTATGCCCGGTGTGCTTTTTTGACATAACAGATATTACTCCCGTGAGGCCATTCAGGTAATCTTGAAGATTGCTGCGGGCAATGGTGTGGGCCGTGTGTGGGTTGCTCAGCATGGTAGGATTTGGAAAGGATCTCCCACTCTATAGGAATCATGTCGACTCCTTCTATTTCTGCCGTGATTCGGTAGGTTACTGAGGGCATTTTCTCACTTCTAGAACCCGTGAGAACGGTATTGCCTACGGAGGCTTCATCCTCACTGCCAGCCACAATCCAGGTGGTCTGAACGCCGATTTCGGTGTGAAGTACATTCTGTTCCTTTTCCTTTCATTCCAGATTTAACGGCGAGAACGGAGCCGCCGCTGCCGAGCACATCACCAACGGCATCTACACGGAGTCGCTGAAGATCAGCGAACTGAAGATGGCGGAGCTTCCCGAAGTCCCCATCGACGAGATCGCCACGCTGACCTACACCGTGGCCGAGCACCCCTTCATCGTGGAGATCATCTCCTCCACGGAGGACTACATCCGGATTCTGCAGAGCGTCTTCGACTTCCCTCGCATCGCCGCGCTCTTCCGTCGTCCCGACTTCCACTTCCACTTCGACGCCATCAACGGCGTCTCGGGCGCCTACGCCGGCCCCATTTTCCACGATTTGCTCGGCGCGCCGCTCGACTCCCTCCACAACTGCGTCCCCAAACCCGTCCTCTCGCTCCCCCGCGGTAATTCCTAGGACTTCGGCGGCTGCCATCCCGACCCGAATCTCACCTACGCGCGGGAATTGGTCGAGGCGATGGGACTGGACCGCACCGGCCAGCCGCTCCTCAAATCCGCCGAGGAGGCTGCGAAGATCCCGGACTTCGGGTGTGCGACGGGTAGGTCCCGCGGGGATGGTGGGAGGTAGACGGAGACGCGGACCGCGCGATGATCCTGGGCCGGCAGTTCTTCATTTCGCCGTCGGACTCGCTGGCGATGGTGGCGGCGTACTGCCGGTGCATCCCGTACTTTCAGAACGGGCTGACGGCGTGCGCGCGGTCGATGCCGACGTCCTCTGCGATCGATGTGGTGTGCGAGCGACGCGGGATCCGCGGGTTCGAGGTGCCGACGGGCTGGAAGTTCTTCGGCAATCTGATGGACAGCAAGGCGCTGGGGAAGCAGGACAACCACCCGTTCATCTGCGGCGAGGAGAGCTTCGGGCTGGGCGCCGACTACATCCGCGAGAAGGACGGCATCTTCGCCATTCTGTGCTGGCTGTCGATCGTGGCACGTGCGGAAGGGCGGGAACTCTGAGGCGTAGAGCGCAATGAGGATCCGGAGAAGCCGCTCGAGGGCGTGGAGGCGATCGCTCGCGACTACTGGAACGAGTTCGGACGGCATTATTACACGCGGTACGACTACGAGGGCGTGGAGACCGCGCAGGCCGACGCGCTGATGGACGGATTGCGCGCGAAGATCGCGGAAATGGAGGGAAAAACGAGTAGAAACGAGAGGGAGGAATGAGACGTAGTGGTGGTGAAGGGAGTGGAAATCGTGAAGATGGACGAGTTCGAGTACCATGACCCCGTGGACGGATCGGTCTCATCGCATCAGGGAATTCGGATTTACACGAAGGACGGAGCGCGCATTATCTTCCGATTGTCGGGCACTGGATCCTCGGGCGCCACCATTCGAATGTATATGGAGAAGTACGAGACGGAGAAGGATCGGTTGATGCTGCGGACGGCTGTAGGCGAAGAAGGGGATGAGGATGATGGGTAGGATGTGATGGAGAAGGTGCTGGCGGCTGCCTTGGAATTGTCGCAGATGGAGGCGATGACTGGAAGAACGGCTCCCTCTGTAATTACATAAGTGACTCGATTTGATTTAATTGATTTAATTGATTTAATGATTTCTGTTGATTTCAATACACTTTCGTTCTATTTTGTTTGTTTGGAAAGTAGTTTTATGATGATCAAGGGCTTTTCGTTTGGGTCATTTTCTCATTTCTGAAATGGTCTACAAGAACGGGAGAAGAGTCGTTGTGATTCTGAGAGGGAGTAATGCACTAGAAGAAAGCTCGTACCAAGAAACAGGAACCCGAGACCAAGGAGAAGGTTCCGCAGTCCATTGTCGCTCGCAAAGGTGCTGTGGGACCCTTCGTAGCGGCTCTGGTGAAGAATATTCGAATGATTATGTCCCCGAACACCGCTATTCACTTGACGGAGAATAAGTGGGAATATGGGAGTTGTCTGACCTCTAGATCCAACAGTATTCGTGATTTTGTGAATATCGCCGGTCCTTTTGGCGTCACTCACATTATCCTCGTGAGCAAGGGAAAGAACAAGCCGACCATGCGCCTTGCGTGCTTCCCTCAGGGTCCTACTCTGCACTTCCAAGTTTTCGCTTTTTCCTGCTCTCTATCTAGATCGAGGAGTACACGCTCATGCACGACATTCTAAAGCTCCACAAGAAGGGAGTGGACACAACCTCTCCGTTCCTCCACCCTCCTGTGCTCGTCTTCAACAATTTCCCCACCAACGACAAGCCTCTGGAGCTGGTGGTTAAGACCTTCCAAAACATGTTCCCCGCGATGAACCCCGAAAAAATCCACATCGACCATTGCCGCCGCGTGCTGCTCCTCCAATACGATTCCGTAGCCCTTCGATTCGAATTCGACGTAGGCGACGCAGAGCATTCTCCTCCGCCACTACTCGGTGGTTCGCTCCACGGCGGGCATCAGCCGCGCGGTGGACGCGATCGTGAACAAGCGGCGCGTCCCGAACCTCAGCGGGCTGCACGACATTTCAGAGTTTCTTTTGGATCGGGTTTTGACGTAGATACCTCACGAACCTGCGCGAAGACGACGCGTTCGACGACGATTCGCTGCTGTCGGGCGCGTCGCTGACGTCGACCGGGAGCACGGCGGGGGCGGGGACGAAGCAGTCGGTGCGGCTGGTGGAGCTGGGTCCGCGGATGCGGATCGTGCTGAAGGCGGTGGAGAACGGGCTGTTCCAGGGCGAGTTCTTGTTCAGCAGGTTCTCGAAGGAGGAGCAGAAGGTGCTGGAGGAGCAGAGGGCGCAGGAGAAGAAGCTGGAGAAGGTGGAGAAGGAGAAGGCGATGGAGGACGAGGCGAAGGAGGCCGCGCTGGCGAAGCAGTACAAGGAGATGCTGGATGAGGTGAGTCGGCAGAGGGACAAGAAGAAGAAGGAAAAGACGATGCGGAAGGCCAAGCAGCTCGAGTCTAAACGCATGGCCGAGAAGGGCAAGGAGAAGGCGAAGGAGAAGGCGAAGGAGAATGGAAAGGGAAATGCCAAGGGAAATGCCAAGGGAAATTTCAAGGGAAATACGAAGGGAAATTTCAAGGGAAAAGGATCGGGCAAGTAAAGTGTTTAGTGGTTCTTGATAATCATAATGTCGTTTTGATGGGTTTGTTGGAGAAAACAGGGGACGCATTCCATAAAGGGGATTTGGCAGAAATGAAGGTTGCGATGCGCTGGGTGCGGACACGCGTTACACGGCGATATCCTGCGTGCTGCATCATGACGGATAGACTCTTAATATTGGTCATTGGGTGCTTGCCGTTGAAAAGAACATATTGTACACAGCTACGAGAATACTTTTTGAGGATCAAACGTAAAGCTTCGGCAGCTATCCCGTCAGAGAGCAGATTCAAAAATACAAAAATCTCCCAAATCAAACAGAATCGTCGATGGACGCGCATAAGCAGGGGAGTACTGACTGCGAATCTTCGCGTCCAGCTTTCGCAGTTCGGCATTGTAGTTACTCACTCTTGGGGATGAACCAAATGCACAAAAAGTACCTCTTGTTGGACAGCATTACGCTCCATTTGTCAGATTGGTTCCTGGCGTCAATAATCATTTGAATCTTGCTTCTCATGGCTTCCGATGAAACGATCGTCTACAATTGTCACAGTATTTGCCGAGAATAGCATACAAACAACTTGCTGACCTTTAAAGTGAGAAGCATTCTTTCAAAAATATCTCTTCTCGACCCTCCAAACGAGAAGATCGTACTACCCCTCAAACAAATTATATTCTCGTACGCATCGGGTTCATACAAAAAACAATACTTCTTATTATCGGTTCCAATCTGAACCAGATAGGAATTCTTGTTTCGTATATACGTATTCTTTATATCGGGGTTGTCTATGTTTTTAGCCAACGCTGCTTGATTTACTCGATGTTTCGTCTTCATCCAGTCCTAGATAATAGTTATTGCCCCAAAACGACCCCATTCCGGTAAGGCTTTGTACAGCTGCATTCTCAAGGAAACAGTCAAATCAAACCTTTTATACTAATTAAAGAAAACAACGAAAGCCAAACAATCTGATAAAGCCTCATCAAAAACGACAAAGTGAGTTCCAAGAATGTTTTCAACAAACCGACACTCTGATTTCAAAAACTAATTTTAGAAAAAAAATTAAATAAGAGAATTCTTAAGCACTTCGTTTCAGCAACGACGCTGTTACAAATGTCGCAAAATAGGGATTACGAACACTCGTAACCCTTCGATAGCCTGCTCGATTCATGACAAGATTGATTGTCTGGCTATTCGCCAGCACTCTTTTCTTGTTATGCACGATATACTGTCTGCAAGAACCGGAGAACAGCTGCAATACGGTCTTCAAATACTCAGAGGCTTCGAGTTACGGAATTCCAAAAATACCCACAAAAATCTCCGATATCAAAAACGATCGTAAAGGGACTGAATCCGATTTTCCTGCGGATGTGAAGGATCTCCGATCGGTAGTTGCTGAACCTAGAGATTAAAAAACCCATGGACCCAAATGCAACCTTCTAGAACGCTGGAGGAAGTAGATGGACCAGCGATCGTCCTTTTGCTGGTTGATGGTACGAGAAACGCGCTGACGCATATTCTCATTCGATGGTATAGTCTACATGACGAGACTGTTGAATGGGTTACAGTAATGTTCCGAATGTCCAGGTTTAAAAGGACCTTTTCAAAGATGTCTCGACGGTAGCCACCAAAAACGAGAACCGAACTTGGAATTAGAGCGGAAACAAAAGAAATACGACTTAGGCTTATAGAGATAGGCGTATCGATTCGCTCCTGTTCCAATAGAGACGAGATAAGATATTGAATCTTGTTCTGTATTTAGCTTGTCCTCTACCTATTAAATTCGCTCCAACGGTCTAAATACGCGAATCCAAAGCACCTTCATTGTTGACCGACCAGAAATCAGAAAATGTAGAACGGAGGTGTGTGATATTTGAAATTACTATGAGTCAGCTCCAAATTCCGAGCGTACCTTTCCACGCAGTGTAGCTAAATACATACAGCCAAACAAAGCGATAAAGCAACATGAACTGACAATCAGCTGTTTAGAAACGATTCGAATATTGCAGAATGTACGCAGCAGAAAGTGAAGGGAAACGAGAGCCAGACAGTATAAAAGAAGCAAGAATAAGGCGGGAAAATACCAAAATAAGACTAACATTGCTTCTCTCAAATACTTATGAGCCAGCAACGTTTTCGATTTAAAAACCGGGATACGTCACAGATGACGCTCCGGAAATCGAATGCGGCCGTGAAAGAGTCTGTGAATAATCATCTCTTTGAAGAGACTTTTCCTGATGACAGTATCAAAGTGAGTCCGGTTGTCAAACTGGCGGCCTCAATTCATGTCGCAACTGTGAATGTACTTTTTCTTGTTGGTCAGTATATAATTATCTTTGGAAATGTATGCAATATCTTGCATTAAAATGATTGCATAGATTTGGAGACACGAAACGCGGCTGTTTGGTGTTTTGGCTCTCTGCTTAATCTACAAGCCCATGCAAGAGTTGGTATCACTTCTGTTATGGAAGTGTAATGATTCTATTCGTTGGTATGCCCGACTGTTGATTACTGTTGTACATGTTATGTGCTGTACGATCTGTCCGAATTTTCGGTACGACACGGTGTCGGAGTTCATCACATCGTTTTGGATTATTTTTGTGTATCTGATTTGCGTGGCAGTCTATTGTGCAGGGTTGTTTTCTCCACATTCCGCAAAGACAACGAGTTCGACCCTTCGAAGAGCTTTCGATCCAATGTTTTATCCATCATGGGAAGTAATGTTGTCATCACCAGCGCCTACACTCTCTGTCATTTCGTATTTCCATTTTTTTAATTTATTTTTTAACTTCTCAGACAAAAAGTCTATTCGCCTTCGGCAACCTCTTCTCCGTCTTCCTTCTCATCGTCATGGCTCAGGTCGTTCTTTCCATCCAAGTCGTTCTTTTCAATGCGGAGGCCTACGCTCCCATCGTCAAAGTACTCCTCAATCGCACAGAGAGTCATACTCGTAGTGCCAGGGATGCTGGGTGAGGGCGTCGAAAAGCCTGCAAATGACGATTCAGGGACATATCGAAGAATATAACCCCGATCGTTGTTATAATTTTGGGACGCCGGTGGTGAGTGAAGGGGCGGTGTACATTTCTGGAGGCTATTTAACGCGAATCAGTCCGCAGGATCGATGGAGTCAGGTTCCGTTCGTAGAGATGGGGAATGGCTGTGATGTAGCTGTGCGTGTATCAGAAGCAAGTGGAGCATCGGAAGCTGATTATTGCTCATTTCGCGTATACGCTGGTGTGTCTGTTGCTTTTCGTAATTCATCAGTTCCAGGTAAGTGTGGAGTTGGCTGCTAAGAATAGCTGCGATACGCTGTAGTTGCTGTGGTGTCTGTGATTTCGTTGATTTTAATGTTCCCTCTACATACTTTGGCTTTTAATTTGAATGTTTGTTGGAAAAATGGAATGGCAGAAATAGGGGATTTTTGTTGAGTCGAAGTTTGCAATCATTCTTATTTGAGACTGGGAATTTGCTGAATTTACACGCAGTATGGTATGCAGGTTGAAGGTCGTCTTGAATTTCTAGTTACCTCTTTCATTACTGAGAGCAGCGAGAGACAATGAAATTGTGCTGGAATGAATGTGCAGATGACTTGTAGTTAGTTGAATTGACAAATGGAGAAACATATAACGGAAAACTGGTGAGTTGCGACTCTTACATGAACCTTGTTCTAAATGATGCGATTCTCACAACAAAGGTTGCAAAACTGTGAGTGAAATGAGGATATAGACCGGATCTCGATTTTTCCACCTTTCGGAGTGTTATATCCGTGGAGCTACAGTCAAGTGCATCCGGTTGTCGAAGGATGTTGCATTTGAGTGGTTGCTTGACGTGTAGGTCATCAACAATGTACCAGCAGAAGAACAGAATTCAAGTAGGGATGGAGCGGTATGGTTATTTGTGTAGAGTACAACAGAGCCGTCGTCCGATCAAAGAAGCCATACTCGAGTGGACGAGGAGGTGCTAGAGGAGGAAAGAGAGGAACGGGACGCGGAACTGGAAGAGGAACGGGAAGAGGAACGGGAAGAGGAAATGGTCGTGGTCGAGGTCAATAAGGGTTGTTTGTTGTAGCAAATGAATTCTGTGCAGAGCGGTTATACGTTGATAGACGAGGTATTGAGAGGAGTGCCAATAATAATGGTGATAGAAAAAGGAGCGACTGGTTCTCCATCAACATGATCTGCAGGAAGCTTTAGATAACGTTGAATCTACGATGAAAACGGTGGATGCGTTGCACGAGAAATTAAGTCAAAAAGTGATGGTGCGTTGTTATCGTTTTCTCTTACTGGGTAGATTCCAGTCGGTCCTTTGGCGTTTATGGAAGGTTCATTGATTCACACGAACGAATTTATGTGTTCGTTGGGAAAAGACTATTTTGTGTGGAAATCAGCAAAAGGAGTAAAATGAATGATTTTGATTGAACGGCAGACCACCGAATTGCTCCAGCGGAGAAAAGAATATATAGAAGGGAAGATGAAAGGAGTGGATGATCAACTCAAGAAGCTGGAAGACTATCGAAGTCAGCTGCGTTACTTGGAAGTACTGAATTTGCCTTTTGTTGTATTCCCCTAGTCTCAAGCGCATGTTACAAACGAAAGCGAAGATGTTCAGGAGATCATCGAGTTTGTTCCTTCGGATGGAAGCAAACCGGTTTTGATCCAAGGTCCGGAATCAGCAAAGAACGCTGCTAGTAAAGCCAGTATTGACAATGGAGCAAGCAATGGGACGAATGCCAGCGATGTGCCCGGCATGTCGGACCTTGTGCGTCGATCCAACGCATTGGATAGCAGTTTCATCGAAGAACGTGGAAAAGGGGTAATCGAGGAAAACGAGGTCCTCATCCGCGGGGAATGGAAACGTCCCGCCCAAAACCAAAACCAAAACGAAGATGACAATGACAACGAAGATGACAACGAAGATGACAACGAAGATGACAACGAAGATGAAGAGGATGAGAATGGAGAAACCGTGGAAACCGTGAGTGAATCGGGACACAGCTGCGCGTACTGCGGGAAACCCAACGTATCGTAGGGTCGGTGGATGGGTGTGAGAGCTAGAAGCAAGTGCTCGCGATGCAAGGCGGTGTGGTACTGCTCGCGCGAATGCCAGGTGAAGCACTGGGCGACACACAAGAAATCATGCAGGGACATGGTGCAGACCACCGTCTCGGAGAGTGTGGTGGAACCGAAATTGCCGGAGAAGGAGGGATTGAAGGTGACGGAGGAGGATAAGCGAGTGGTGGAGAGAGTAACGACGAGTATAAAGCCGGTCGTGGTGGAGAGGGAGTATGTCAGGGAGGTGGATGCCAAGGAAGTCACCAGTGAAGAGAGGAAGCCGAAGAGAAAATCATTGTTTAGACAAAAGTTTGAGAAGGGACTGAATTACCATTGTTTGTTTCAATCACCGGGAATGAGTGAAGTTGATGAGATTATTTCCAATATGCCGGTTCATTATGCCGGATTTCGAAAGGAAAAGGGATGTCGTATACCGTAAGCTGTTTTTGAGAGAAACTCACTCGAAGAGATTCGGATATTGAGAGATCGATTCCTCCTGTACTAAGCGTGTAGAGAGTGATAATGAATAGAGGATTAAGGAGGTGACTCGCTTTCTTGATCTTTTCGAGGAGATTAATGTAATGAAGGCTGATTTAGAGTCACAAGATTTCATCCAAGATTGTCAAATCACCTTGGACGTTCGTAACTGTTTGTAAAGCGTGTAATGTCTAGCGGAGGATTCCACGCCAGATTCTACCGACGTGATACTACGTGTCGACGTGAAAGAACGCCGTGGATTCAAACCGGACGTGATTTTGGTAGACACTGTAGACAAGGAAGAAGTGATGCTTGTATTCTCTTTGAATTCGTGTGTCATAGGGACTTTCGGAGTCCTACGTAAACCTCACAAACAAACTGGACATTCTCAAAGCCTCTGCAGCTTACGGCATTTTCAATGGAGATTCCAGCTTTGGCATACAATACAAAACCCCCAAATCCCTATTTCGCCTCCCTCTGCAACTCTCCCTTGATCAGTAATGTTTTCTTTCCCGTTCTTATCGCAGCGAAATCAAAAACCGCGTGGTCGACAGCGGCGTGACGACATACGCGGACACAGCGACGCTCTCGCTTGGCACTCGCTCCCAGCACTTCTGGCTGGACGTATTTTGGAGCTGGCGCGACATGAGTCCCTTCGGAGACATCGACGAAGAGCGAATCCGCAACAGCTACTGCAGTTCCACGTTTCCACTTTTCGACGAGGTCACGTGCAGCATGCTTCGCGAATGCCGTCCCTCGCTCGGTTCCGGCGTCGCGCTTCGCTTCGAGCACGGGAAACTGACCGCTCTGTTCCCCGCGCAGGGTCATCAATTGCGCGGCAAACTCGTTTTCCCGCTTTTTTTCGCCTGACGCGCAGACCTACTTCGGACTCGCGGGCGACGTCCACGCGCTCAAATGCGAGGGAGACGCCGAGTTCTTCCAGGCGCTTTCCCCGCGGATTCGCTCGCAGCCCGGGCTCCTGCTGCATTTCCGCGGGAAAGCCGGCTGTCTGCTTCCGCTGAACAAGCGAAAATCGCGGTTCTACGACCGATTCTTCTTGGGTAGAAACGTGGAAACGGTGGAACGTAGGTCGGCAGTATGTGACGGGGTTCGAGCGCGGGAGCTTCGGTCCGCGGAGTGCGCCGGAAGGCGAGCGGAAGCAGGGCGATTTGCTGGGCGGAGATTGCTGCGGAACCGCGGGGATGGAGTTGTCGCTGCCGCTGGGGGTGGGGAGAGCGAGGTGCCGAGCGTTCTATGAGGTGGGGAATGTGTGGAATTGGGGGGAGAGTGGGTGTGGAGGGAGGAAATGAGTTGTAGAGATGAGCGATGTAATGAAGGGAATGAAGAAAAGTGCGGGAGTGGGAGTGTCGATTCCACTGTGGGACGCTGTGATCAATTTGAGCTTTTTGGTGAATGAGAAACGATTTGCTTTTTCGTTTTGGTCGGGAGAAGAGAACTAATGCGACTGGTTGTTCGGTTGGAGTGTTTGTTGGAGACATGCTTGGTGTGTGTGAGGATTCTTGTAGGGAGAGCACAGAAAATAGCCGGCAAGGCCTGCTGCTGCTGTTGTTGTTGTTAATAATAATAATGGTTGTTTGCGAAAGACCACGACCCACCCCGCTTTATTGTGTAGTACTAGTTGGATATCGCTCTACCATAGTGTGGTCCCAATTTACATTTCACCTTCGGATCATTTACGCCAACTTGACCGGTCGTAATTCTTTGACCAGGTAGTTTTTAATACCTCTTTTTTCCTACCTTCTGTTTTCCATTCCTTTCTCTAAGAGATATGAACACACAGCTCCCAGAAGACTTGATTAATGCCGTCTTGGCCAAATCTGCGAAATTACCCGAAAATACTCCGGTGGTCAAGGGGTACGATTTCTGCTATTGCTTGACTTTAGATACGATTTCGACAATGGAATCGATCTCACGGGTATTCTTGAGTCCTACGCTACGATGGGATTCCAGGCAACAAACATGTCTGCGGCCATCGATGAAATCAATCGCATGGTATTGTTTTTGCTTCTTCCTTGACCGCATAGCTTCACTGGAGACTTTCTGACGACACTCCCTTGCCGAATGAGCCTGACGAGTGGAGCGACCCTGAATTCCGAAAGAACAAGAAGTGCACGATCTTCTTTTCGTACACCAGCAACATGATGAGCTGCGGTATGCGAGAGATCATTCACTACTTGGTGAAGCACCATTTGGTGGATGTGGTTGTCACGACGTGCGGAGGAATCGAGGAGGACTTCATCAAATGCATGAGCAAGTTCTACATCGGCAAGTTCGATCTGGACGGCCGTGACCTCCGTCTGAAGGGCCTGAACCGCACTGGAAACCTCATTGTTCCCAACGACGACTACTGCGACTTCGAAGACTGGATCATGCCGATCCTCGATTACATGCTTGAGAAGCAGAAAAAGGAAGTAGGACTTGGGTGGACCCTTCACTGCAGGGCGAGATCTGGACGCCTTCGAAGATGATCAAGCTGCTGGGCGAGCGCATCGAGAACGAGGAGTCTGTGTACTACTGGTGTTCGAAGAACAATATTCCTGTGTTCTGCCCCGCGATTACCGACGGTAGCATCGGCGACATGCTGTTCTTCCACTCGTACATGAACCCCGGCCTGGTGATCGACGTGGTGCAGGACATCGTGGCGATCAACTCGATCGCGAAGCACGCGCCGAAGACCGGAATGATCATCATTGGAGGCGGTGTGGTCAAGCACCACGTCGCCAACGCGAATCTGATGCGGAACGGCGCGGACTTCTCGGTGTACATCAACACGGCGCAGGAGTTCGATGGAAGCGATGCGGGAGCGAGGCCGGAAGAAGCGATTTCGTGGGGAAAGATTCGGATTAACGCGAAGCCGGTGAAGGTGTATGCGGAGGCGACGCTGGTGTTCCCGCTGATTGTGGCGGCGACGTTTGCGAAGTATGTGGAGGAGGGAAACACGCATTGAGAGGATGGAAGGGGTTGAGAGAGGAAAGGAAGAGATCTTTGTCTTTTGGAGTGTTTGTTAGAGAAAGAAGTATAGTCTTTTGGAGTGTTTGTAAGAGAGGGAGAAAGAGAAGAAAGGAAGTATAGTCTTTTGGAGTGTTTGTTAAAAAAGAAGGGAGAGTTTTTGAAGCTCGATACACCAGTTTTTGCCGTCGAAGAAGCGGCGGAGAGGGCGAACGGAGGGAACGTAGGAGCAGAGCCAGTCCAACTCGCCGTGCTGGAAGAGATAGAAATAGCGAGTCACTTGGGTGGGAGAGGAGGAAGCGGAGGGAAGCTCCCAGGTCAGGAAGTGATCTTGAGAGGAACTGGGGAAGCGCGGCTTGCGGTCTTCCTTCTCGAACGACCAGACATAAATCAAAATGCGTCCGCCAGGTTTGCAAACACGAACGAGACTCTGAATGGCTTCGAGCTGCTTGTATTTGGAAGGGAGGTGCTGGATAACGGAGATGCTGAGCACGCCATCAAATCGATTGGAACTAGAGAGAGGGAGAGAAGGAAGGAGAAGAATACGCCATGGAGAGATTACAAATATCGCTTCGGACTAAACAGCACCGACTCCACTCGGGATATTTGTGTAGTCGAAGCATCGCATCGCTGTTATCTTGACCGAGAATCACATTTTGCCGCGCCCGCGCCACTTTCTGCATGTGGTTACAAATGTATTTGCAGTCTCCGCAGCCGGTATCGAGAAGAATCGCGTTGTGGAACGACTGAATGAAGGCATTCACAGGCTTAAAGAATTTGGTTGTGGATTGAGCGAAATACGAAGCGATTCGCTCGTATGACTACGTAAAACAAACTATCCAGAACCACTTGATCCACGAACTCCTTCTGAATCCCCTCCTTTTCTGCAGAGGCGTGGAGGATTCGCTGGATACACAACTCTCCGTTGCAACGGCAGGTAAATCCAGGCGAGGTTCGACGACACAGAACGATCAGACGATTTTGCTTTTGGATTTTGCTACGACACCACAAAAAAGAGGAAAAGCGAGGGACGTTGGAGATGCTCACGCCCTCACGGAAGTATAAGTGTGTTTGTGTGTTGTAAACAACGATGTCGGAAGTGGGATCAGCGTCAAGTAACGCTGTGAGCTGCGAGTCGAACAAGTTGTGGTCTAAATGGATCGGAGTGGCTTCTTTACCCCGAAAACACTTTAGGAGAACGCAGTCATAACGAGACGGAAGCAGCGCTTTCACGCTGGGAGGGATCTCCTTCCATTCATAGCGCGGAACACAAGCCTTCCAGGTCGATCCCGGTTGCTCAATCCGTTCTGTAAGTAGGATATCCTGAATGGGTAGAGAAAAGGAGCAACTACAGAGTTTTCGTCCTCAAAATGATATAGACTGCGCAAGAGATGAAAGAGTTCCGAAAAAGGAGAAGACTCCATGGGGGTAATGTCTTCTTGTTGTAAATCATATTGAATGTCTTCAGGAGGTGGAGAAGTGACTGCTGACACTGGAATAACATAGGTTGGGTGAATAGCGTATTTTCCATCAATAAGAGCACTTCCGCTAGAACACAAAGTATAAATCCTGCTTGCTGCACTGAGATTTTCACAATGAACGTAAACTAACCCCTGCGCCTAATTTCCCCCACCAAACTACGACGATTTTGACTAAAACAACCGAAACAATACTGCAATCAGGAAAAAGCTCATAAAACAACTCTTCGTTGAAAAACGCCGACGATAGACGCCTAGAATATTTCAGTCGGAGCCAGCAACTGCATTCGTCAGTTTGCTGGAAGGAGGGAATCATCATTTAAAAAACGAATGAGTACTGGAGCTGACATCTGCAGCATACAACTCAATAAGTGAATCCACCTGAAAATATCCAAACTGAAGACATAGTACCCGCCATTTGCCAAAAATGAGAATACTTATAACATGGTACACCAGGTCAATGTACCACCTGTATGAATCCTATTAACACACATTATCAACTGTGGAAACGAAGACACAGGTTGACCAATCATATTGCAGAATCGAACTTATTCTGGACGAGTACCGTTATATTCTTCTAATGAATTCTTTAAACAACGAGAGTACTGAGATCGTCTTGTCACCGAGATGGGATGTAGACGAAGCGGGTACTGCTTCAACTCTTTCTTCCTGCCGGTTGGAGGAAGAGGAGAGTTACTCTGATTTTCATACTGAACATTATACCCTAAAGCGTAAAAATACTGCTCGTCCCCGATACCGTCCGTATGAAGATGAGTTGAGCGTCATGCAAAGTGAAAGTGAGAATACACTTGCCTTTTGATTTTTCAGAGAGTGTTCATTCCAGCGACTCTTGTTCTTTGAAGGAGATTCTTCATTACCTTCGTCTCTTTTTCTCTCTTTAGTTGACATCCGATAAGGCAACCCTTATCATTTTCTATCTTCCTTTTCTCTATTTTCTTTATGTTTGTTCACAAGCCAAGTGTTTTCTTTGACGAAGTACACATATCCATGCCCCGTAGAAAGGCATCTCAGGAGACCTCAAAGAGCATAATACCAAAAGAGGAGGAGAAAACGTTGCCTTTTTGAGATCAAGTTAGGCATAGACTCGTAGAAGATCCTGATACCAAACAAAAATTATGCCAAATTTGTTCAGAATTATTGTCAGCGTCCGTGGAAGGGGATATCCCGATTACTTGTAAAGTGTGTGGGATGCAAGTAATTTGACCGATTCCTTTGTGACCATAGGTCCACAAGGCGTGCATTTTTTATGAGGGCAGTGGAAGGACGTTCGTGTGTGATCTCTGTAAACATAAGCTAAAAGAGACTCCTGAGTAACTTTTTGAATTTTATATAATCTGTAGGTGCGAATTTTGTCCGATTCGAACACTCCGTGCAATGAAGCAAAATGACAAGGATCCTTCCAAAGTACAGGTCCGTGCAAAAAATAACACATAGTGGGCTCACATCTCCTGCATAACCTATGTTCCAGGAGTATTCCTAAATGAGGACAATGCCACCTATACAAACAATTGCGATCCACAGCGTTTCCGACGCATATGCTGCTTCTGCAAAACGAAGAAAGGAAGCGTCGTATACTGCAATAGTCGTGGCTGTCGCTCCTGCTTCCACGTTTTATGCGGTCGATTGAATCATTGCGTGTTTGGTTGGAACGAGGAAAAGGACACCCCACTAATCTACTGCGAGAAACACGGGAAACAGACCTTTGCCAGCGCGTTCTGCGAGGTATGCGGACGATCGGACAAAGAAGAATCGCTGCTTCTTTGCGATGGTTGTGACAAAGGCTTTCACTTGTTTTGTTTGAATCCTCCGTTGAAGCGTATCTTCTTCTGCTGAGGGATTGAGGATAGAAATCCCGTCGGGAGATTGGTATTGTCCGGGGTGTTTGGAGAAACGCGTCACGCGAGGCGATGCGGTGGTGGTTTCGAAGCGAAACGGAGAGGAGCAAGTGGAGTTATCGCGCGATTACGTCGGGAATCTGATTAAAAACGCGGAGAAGAAAGCACAGAAACGCAAACTGAAAGAAGAAGAAGAAGAAGATAATGATGAAGGAGTAAGTTTTTATGAATCAAAACGGAGCAAAACGATCATCGAGGACGAAGACGAGGAAGCCTTTCACCTCGACGACAACCAATCTCTGGATCTCAGCGTTTTGATTTCCCTTGCGTTTTCACTAGGAATCCATTCAACTGCTGATTCAACAGCCTCCGAAACACGTGGAACGAGGAAAAGTCCAGCGATTTCGATGCCAGCAGCAATACGGAACCTGGAAATCCGAGGTCTTCTTCTCTGCCTGCTTTCATTTAGTTGCTCGGGGGATTTAACATTATGTTAACAGGATTGGGAAGCAAGTACACGGTTCTAAAAGAATTCCAACGAACAGCCTTGCGAAAGGAGCTTTGCGTTGTGATTAATGGCTTTAATCCGACGTTTTCTCTCTCCGAGTTTCTCAATTTGATCGCGACTCGATTTCTCTCGCTGCACAATGACGGTCTGCGTCAAGATCAGCTTGTAAACCGTGGAAATACGATGTGATGCACAGATGAAAAGCGTGTTGGAGGGCTGCGCGACTGCAACCAGCCATTTGTTTATCGTCATCCATTCAATCGACGGCGCAGGCCTTCGAAACTCCCGGAGTATCGATTATTTGGGCGAGTTATCCGCGCTTCCATGCGTTCATTTGATTTGTTCGGTGGACCACATTCGAGGGAATCTTCTTTTCTCGTCATCTGCACTCTCTCACTTCCAGTTTGTTTATCATGACGCGACGACTTTCGCTCCTTACTATTACGAAATCATGTTTATGTCGCAGGGTTCACAGGCGGGAAAAGTTCGATCTTCTTCGGGTCTTGGCTATGTGCTTTCATCGCTCACGAGCAACCATTTGAAGATTCTAATGCTTTTGTCGAGAGAAACGAGCGGGTCGAAGGAAGGACTTACATTCACCGGATTGTATGAACTATGTTTGTCGGAGATGTTGGTGAGCAGCGAGAAATCGTTGCAGCTTATTTTGAAGGAGATGGAGGATCATCAGTTGGTGAAGCGGTTGAGTGCGGGAAACAATCCACAGGAGAGCTATGTGTGCTTGGTTTCACCACGTGAATTATCGAAGTTTTGTGATATTTGGTGTGTTTGTTGGAAAGAGAGAGGGGAATAATAGGAGGGATGACAGCATATCGTGATTTCGTTCAAGAAAGGAAGTAAATGGAGTAGGCAATAAAACAAAGTAGAGTAGATAATGGGGCTAAGGTGATGGAGAATGAGCTAAACAATATGATACTATATAGGAACTATAGGATGATGAACAATTGTAAAAGCAGTTGTTCGGTAAGAACATAGAATAACGAATTAAGTGAATAATATCGGACAAGTGCGAATAATCATTTGTACAGAAGATCATCGATATCAAAGTAGATCTGAGAAGTGGATAATTGTTGTTGGACAGTCGACGGCTGGATTTCACTCATATTGAGTAATAGAGAATATGTAGTATTGCAATTCGATAATGGAGTATTTATGAATCAAGGATTTGTACTCAATGAGCAGAAAGTGTTGAAAGTGTTCGGAAATCATCAAATTGGTGCTATTTCTTATATTGAAGAACAATCCATAGAAGTAGAAGAAGAAGGAATCGTGGATTTGGATCATGGAAGTCGATTTGAAGGATTGGTATTGGCAGAAAACAAGTTTGGAATTCCATTTGGATATGGTGAAATGTATGATGATGGTGGATTCTTGGTGTACAAGGGCATAACGATCAATTGGAAACGATTTGGGTATGGAACGAGTTATCATAATAATGGTTTGACTGAATATGAAGGATATTGGTGTGACGATAATCGATTTGGAATTGGAAAAGTGTATGATCGATATGGTAAATTAGTGAATGAATGTGAATGGTATAATGGAATTGAATGTGATATTGATGAAAAATATGAAGGAGATGGCAGCATACCACTGAATATCGGAATGAAACATTTGAAACTAAGTGACAATTGTGTATTGGTTGATTGGGATGTTTCATTGTTGTATAATTTGGAATCAATCGAAATCGGTGATCATTGTTTTGAATCAGTGAAAACAACGAACGTAGAAAGAAAGAAAACAGTATCAAATTGTTAATACAGAAGAGAGAGTATATAAAGAATAACAACTGGGAAAACTGGTTTAAAACAATCATATAATATCATAATCGAATTGGTTTATTATGTATTACTTAGGATCTAGTTTTGACAAGATTAGCAAGGATGGAAGAAACATCTATATAAATATTACATCAATCAAACTATACTCGAAATTGATTTTGTTCTGACATACTGAAAAGAATAGGGCAGATAGACACTTTGAAGATTAGGAATATCTAAATGCTGTCAATTACTTATATATATAACACTACTTTCCAATGTAACTGAACGAGGAAAATGAAAACCATAACCACTACCACCGTTTTTAATAATTCTTAGTTTTGGAAGATCTGCATTCTTTCATTTCAATTCATTTCATTTATACTTCGCATTATCAGTGAACATGAATCAGTATTAACTCCATGGGGTGCAGCTTGCCCAATTTCCAGTATTTCCAATGATGGAAGATCTATGCCAATCATATACTCAAATTCATTCAATACTTTCAATTATTGTATTTAGAGACTCTTGGAATGCCCATTTACCTATAGTAATGGATTGCAGATTTGGAAGATCTATGTATCATTCAAATATTCAATATCATATCAATACCTCGAATCACAAATGAACTGTAAAAGAAATTGTATGAAGGAGAATCATATACTCCAATTGTGATAAACTGTAATTGTGGTAGATTCCTCAATTCAAAGTCGCCAGCAAAATCACTGAAACTAGATTCACCAATATGAATGGATTTCAATGATTCACAATTCAATATGTGGAATGATTTCGATTTGTTATCTTTCCAACTCTTTTTGGCTTGAGTAAATGAATTGCTTCCGATTCTGATAGTTTTCAATCGATTCAATCCATCGACTTGGAATGTTTTCACTAATCCAAAACATTCATCCCCAATTTCGATAGATTCTAACCATTTGAATTTGTTCAGATCCAATGCATTCAAATCATTACAGCAGTTCGAACAGAAAACCAATTCCGTTACTTTCAAATCCATTTCATTCAATTCAGAACTACCGTAGATTGTGATTCGTTTGGAAGGCACATTTACAATTGGTTCAGTTTTCATTTCCCTTGGCTTTTCATTCTTCAATACACTTCGAATACTTTCACTCATTCCTTCCATATACCAACCTTCATACAAATCGATTCCTCCTTCCTTCTCTCTTCCATGTTCCCATTCACTTTCTCGAATTGCTGTTCCACTTGCTTTATCAATCAAATATCCCACTCCATTTCTTACATATTTACCATTTTCTATACAATATCCTCCAATATAGATTGGAATTCGATTCAATAACTCCACATTACCATCATCATTCTCATCATTGTTTTCAGCATATTCGATCATTTGGTTAGTATCAGCATCAAATTCACGAATGATTTGAATCAACTTGTCTTTGGACCAATAACCTTCAATCTTTTCTTTACCATCTTCTTTATCATATTCGATTCCATAACCATCTCGATTCATTTCTTTATCAAACCCGCCCCGATAGATTACTATATCACTATGCTCATTTTCACATTCATTTTTTCGAATTATCATGATTAATCCTTCTTTACTGTTTTCGATCATTCTTCGATCTCCATTATTTCCAAGGATCGAATCCCAACTTTCCTTCTTTAATGCTTTACCGTTCTCATATTCAGTTATTCCACCGATTCGTTTGCCATTCTTCACCATCCATGCAAGACTCAAAATTCCACGATTGAATAATTGACATCGACCCTCAACTTTCCCATCTTTCATTTCACATATCAAATATTCATTTGAATGATCTCCTTGATATAGAGTCACTTCGTAGTCAACTCCATTCATTGAAATCTTCTTCTTTTGAAAGGTAATGAAATCATTGAGTAAATACCTGGATTCTCTAGCTTGCTTCGATGTATCTATATTATTATCACACTTAAATTTGTATACTATCCAAATTGTTGACCATAGGAGAATAATAGTGATTTCCATTTTTACCTCCGTTTTTCTGACTCATAACTAGTATTGCATTTTATTCTAATTATAGGTATTTATCCTCATGTGATATTGTAATAATCGATATAAGATACAGAATTCTCTTGGATGATGCTAAAAAAAGCCTTTTTATGATATTATTCACAATAACCCAGGATGAAGAGTAATATTTGCACAACCGTTTCGGACGATATATTAGAGCTGTTAAAAATAGTGGAGATGAACAAGAATAGACTCTATGTTATTGAGGAGTTTACTTGTTTCAAGATGCCAACTAATCTGTATATCCTGCAAGAGACATCAATCAGTCGTGTTGAAATACTTATGACCTATCGAAAAAGACAATGCAACAATGAATCAAGGTGAGTTTCCTTTCGAAAAATGAGTTTGTGTAATATCAATCAAAAAGGAAAAAGGATCAACAAGAAATAATTATTTGTATTGATGGTAATAACAAAACAATATAACCTAGAAATATAGTGTGAAAGAGGCCGATCACTTCTTGTTTTTAAAGGAAATGATTCGAATCGAATCCTTCATATTATATAAAGTAGTAATTTTCATCACATAATATAGAAAATTGTAAACGTAGTACTTATGTTTTACAGAATAATAATAGAGTATCTTTGAAAAGCCCAATTAATTGATGTGGGAACATCTTTATGAATTACAGCAACACATAGAAACAATACTTGATGAGTCGAAACAACAGTCTCGACATTTCAAAATCAATTATAATGCACCTAGCACATAGAATCATATAGTAACTACTATGGTTTATATGATATTTGAAAAAATCACATATATTGATGATGGAATGGATAGATTGATTATACTCTAGACACTTTTGAACATGTAATCTATACAGAAACTACAATAATTATACCCTATAATATTGTTTGCTGAATACCAATCCTAGAAACAACTATTTTGAACATAAAAAAGAAAAAAGGATGATAAAATACCATTGAAAGAAACAAGTATATACAAACAATATTTATATATATATATATATAAAACTCACTTCGGAGCAAACTCTCGATAATAACCAAACTAAAGTTTGCTGAAAACAAACATATACATCCAATCTGCTAATTGCATTAATTCTCGGGGAAAAACAATGCCACAAAACAGTCAACAATTGGAGGAACGCAATATGACATTATTGAAATAAATAGAATCAAAACGAACGTAATAAGCCATAAAAATATCATATATTGAGATATTTCTGGTACAGTGAAAAGAAGTATAATAAATATAACCAATTCAAAAATCCAAAAATATACTAAATACAGTTCTATTTTTACAAACAGTACTTTTACGTCAGTAGACGTACACTCTTTTTCTTCCTCTATTGACTGCTCTGAATCACTCTCAGTCTCTACATCCATCTTAAAACTGGAATATATTCAAAGTCGGACTCTTTTCTATACCCTCCACTATACAGTTCTATTCCGTTCTTAAGCACTTTCATTATAGGACCATTGAATTTCTTTAGTAACTCTGTTTCTTTACCATGTCCCCATCTACTGATCTTACTAATTTCGCCATTACAATAGAAATAACATATTCCATGGTTCAAGCCATTATCATCTATTTGAAATAGTGAAACCATTTTGCCATCTTCATCTTTTTCATCTTAGTAGTTTGAACCATCCGATCTCTGTTGGATATTGGGTGCTCGACGACCATTCTTAAAAAAAACCCTTCATAAATTGTACTTCCATCTTTCCTATATTCCACTCCTGGACCATTTCGATAACCCTCTTGTAAAAATCCAGAGAAATAGATCTCTCCGGATCTGTAATACATTCTACATTTACCATTAGCAACATCTTCCTGATAAGTGAAGCTTGCAACAACTTGATTGTCATAGTCATAAAGAAACGCCTCTCCATCCAATTTTCCAATCTTTTGACTTGCTTTTAGAGTATACCCGTGATGAGGGCTACCGATTTGACAAATGGCCTCATCCTTCTCCATATCCATATTAATGATAGGCAATTCGCTTGAAATGCAATTATTCCATATATATCGGTGTTTTCTTCATTGGAATCAATAGTGACACAAATTACACGTGTATTATCCTTATGAGTAGTAGGTAGATCTTTATATATTTGCATTATATAAATATTATCAAGTATTATATGGTGGAATAGCCAAATAGAAAACACATTCATCAGAACTGTAAATTCTTGAGAATAATTGGAATTCCCAAAATTGTTCCTATTTCATAGAATCCGCCTATTTTCCTACCAAACGGTATCTATTATCTGTAATGTTCCATATTCCATATTAATCCTTCACCTCCATTATCAAAAGGCATTTACAACAAACCGAAGCAAAACATAACACAATAAGCATAAATCACTCTGACAGTTGCGTTTCCATCATCATCATACAACCAGTGTCCTCCCTTTTCATTATCGCAGAACCGCACTCTATCTTTTCGACTCCCAGTTGTGAGGAGCAATCTACGCTCAATCTTCCCCATCGCTCCTACTCCCAAATCCTTGAATACAATACATTCCGTATTCAGGTCCAGAATAGTATCCGTCACACGCAGCTCCATTTCGCTTCTCGACAAATACGGCTTCGTTCCCACCTCCAATAGGAACGCGAACCAACGAGCCAGCGTTGTGGGCGTGCGATGCAGCTTCGTCGATCTCACCACCGTTTTCTGGAATCATGCCACCAGATCTGCCCACGAGATCACTTCCGGTCCCGCCAACTTTATCGTCTTCCCCGCGAATGCGTCCGGGGTCATGCAGTACTTGCGAATCGTCGCGGCCACATCGCCCATCCACACAGGCTGGTTATAAGAGCTTTTTCCATTGATATTGATCAGCCACGGATAGATGTGTAGCTGACTGCCGATCCTGCCAATAAACTCTTCCCCGCGGTTCTACCAGGTCAACAGGCGGTCATCTACGCCGAATATGTCTGCAGGATGAACGATGCTTGAGGTTCTACTGCGGAGCCGACACATGAAGAAGATGCGTTTTGCCCATCTCGTTGCAGATACTCGCGAGGCGCTCGGGGAAGTAGATGTTGACGTCTTGAAATCTGGAGAGAAAGAGGAATGCGAGTAATTCTTTCGAAGATACAGATTGATTCTTGGTCTCGTAGTACTTTCCAACCAGATTGATTACGATATCCGAGTTGCCAATGCAGTCACGGATCGATTTCTCGTCGAGGGGATGGAAAGAAATCGGATACACTTTACCAACATTTTTAGACTGTTCAGATGACGAATTTCAACATTTTCGTCACGGTAAGGAATCATGCAAATCACTCCGCAAGAAGATGTGGCTCAAATCCTACCAACAAGCAAAGCCCAATTTACAAAAAACAACTTTTCTACCCAAAATACACGTAGGGTATCAGAGAAAGACTATCAAAAAACACTGAGACATGCGGCCGTCCAGTTCCACAGTTCCAAAATTGATCATCGTTACGAAGTTAGCACAGCAATAGGGACATTCTGAATTGAACGAACGAGTCTGGACATTGTCTATCTTGCGTTCTGCTATGCTGTTTCTACCGATTTCTGTACGAAGACGTTTCATTATTTTGGGAGACAATTTGAGGAACTAAGGAATGCAACTAGATACCATCTATTAGATGATGCTTGCGAGTTGAATTACTATAAAGTAAAATGATACACAATTCTGAACCAGCAATTAATACGTTGTGGTCATTATCGAAAAATAATACTGGAAACGATTCTGTCACATAATAATGTAATTCAGGAACAGCCTATAAAAGGTGAAGCATGGAAAGTCAAACTTTCTTGAAAATGTGTGTAATAACAGGTAAAAGAGGATAAAATATTTTTGAAAAAACATCACAAAACGGGTTGACAGCAGCAAGTATTACAAAAAGTCAGAGCGAAACCATGATATGAATAAAATCGAACAATAAAGAGGGTAACGGATATGAGCGTACTGTGTAGTTCTCTCCTTATTATACAGTTACAAGATATAAACACCTGCTTCTTTAAAAAAAGACTCATAGCTAAGTTGTCAACGCGCGTTTCTTCATATCCACATATATTTATTTATTGAATACTCTCCACTTTCCCAAATAGCATGGATAACCAAGAAAATAGACAAATATCAATATCTTTAGTCATTTGACTAAAAAACAGACATGGACTGAGTCAAATCGTTGGGCGTTATAGCACTCATAAAATCAATTTATTATTGTTTTTCATCTGCGCAACTAATTATGTTCACTTGTTTAAAAAATGCATACTCTCCCTGCTATAGTGCAAAAATATATTTATTTGTTCTGTAAGAATGATCCCAAATTATAAATTATATCGATAATAATAAAGTAGTGTTAAAATGGCATAAAATGCGCAAATTTTAATAGCCGCCTTTTTCGCGCAAAAAACGCCAGTGCCGACCCGTCAGCCGAGTCGACGGGTTCAACACGTTTCCCAACCATGAGTCCTCATAAAAGCTAGGCTACCCCTGATGTCGTTGGTCGATGGGGTTAGATTTCCCACATCCTTTCCATGACTGCTCTGTTCCGAATCTAATGTTAAAAGTGAAATATCTCATCTCTCTGGTCTGTAGATGTTTGACAGTCGATAATGACTATAAGGTAGTGAATGTACATTGTTATCCAAGATCCATCGCTTGTTGTCCGTGCAAGTCATGAGTGTCTTGTTTTGTCCTTCGTGGTGATATCGAAGGCCTGGTTATTGAAGAGTTTGAAGTTGCCTTCGATGACTGCATCTCCCTTCTTCTCAGCCTCAAGTGCATGTTTGAATAACTCGATGTTCTTTACACTCATTCTCTCCACATCGATTACCACATTTCGTGGAACTCCCTTCGTGGCGTTGTGTATCACTTGCTTCTCATTCACGAGGTAGTACATCCTGGGTCTCAGTCCCACGAACTCAGTGATACAATGCCCGTTGTACTCGTCCTTGAAGGTGGGTACAGGCAGCTTCTTGTTGAAGTTGAGGAACGAGTCCAATGAAGGGAACTTGCTCTTGTTCACTTCCTAATTGTAGTAGTTCACGAGTTGCCCTTAGAAGTAGCTCGTGTTATCCAACTCCGAAAAGTCGAACGACTTGTACATCTCACACATCTTGTGGGCAATATTTCCTATGTCATCCAGTTACATGATGAGCGAATTCGTGTTATGTCCTGATAGTTCCACGTTATCGAATGTCGTCTTGAGCAAATTGTAGTCGAAATCGTATATGGTGTGTTTGGGCATGTCAAGAACGGCAAATCAGATGAAGAATGACTTTATCACTTTCCTCGCTGGTGTATTTAACTTGATACCGAACAAATTCTCGGAATAACTAGCGGTTCTTGCAATCATGCCATACCCATGCTTCTAGATGATGGATTCGCGTTCATTCCATGTGGTGGCGAACTTCACTTTCGTCAGTTTCAATCCAGTCTCCACGAATTTGCCATAGGTCGAGTTTGCCATGGGCTTATACAGGTTCTTTTCCACAATGGTTATGGATTTGGCGCGTTTCTCATTCAACATGTTCACATATACGAATATGAATGGTGCCTGCTTGAATCGAATGATGTGGTGAATGTGTGTGACTTGATATCCCTGCTAAATGCCCAGTTGCAACAGTGAGTAATGAACGAGATACTTTTGACGAGGTACAAGATCGCATATGAGCTTCGGTGTATTCACCTCTTTCACTTTGTCCACAATGTCGTTCCTCGCTGCGTACTTCTTGATTCCATCGGAGTACATGCCCGCCTTCTGTACGGGAAAAAATGGCAGATCATTGAACTTGTCGTGGAGTTCCACTGGTGCCTCGATATCACACTCGACAAAGAATCCATACTTGCCGAATGTCTTGAGTGATTGAACCCATCTATTCGGGTTGCGATTGATTTTCTACATCATTTCCTGTCGTTGAAGCACACTAACCAATTCATCAGGCATCATTCGCTGCATGACTCCCCCATACAGGCAGTTCGCATCGAGATAGTAGATGTCGGACAAGAGACAGGAGGCATCCCATGTCGCTTGTAGGTTTTCACCAATGACAACCTTGGTATGCAGTTTCACGATCTGAGTGATGTCTCCGCTCAGGTCTTCAACATTCGGATGATGTCATCGATCTCATTCATTTCCATCAATCGAATGCGCTTGTTCGGAGAAAACCCACCCATGCGATCTATGAAGATCTTCTCCAGTTGCTTCTCGATGAGTCTCTCGTTGGCGCTGATTCGAGTGATGGACTATGCCCACCTTCACTTGCCAAAATGAGACACCGCTGCAAACACAGGTTGTCCTCGTTATTGGAATAACTACCGTGCATCCAAGGATCAAAGGTGTGTAGAGTTTGGGACCAACGAATGAGCGAAGTGGGAACATCTCGAGATAAGAGCCGATCCAACCACAGTAAACAAATCCACTTCCTTTCTTTTTTTGTTCCTCCACGGCATTTCTGTACCATCTCAATTAATCCTCTAACCACTCGTCGATGCGATCCTTGTGAATGATGCGAAGGTGTCTCAATCGATCATCGCTGAGATTGAGAATATTGGGTTCCTTAACATGTGTCCACATGAAATTGTATGCCATGATGGTGATGAAACACTGGGGATAATCACGCATGCCTTTCATAATGTACTTCTTCGCTACCTCATTGAACTCATTGGTTTTATCGAATACGAGGTTGATCGGTTCCACTATTCTATCGCTCTTTCCATCAAGACGTCAAACCCATAGTCTTTTGTCATCATCGTTTTTGAGGCGAAAGTCCTTCTTGGTGCGCTTTTCATTCACCTATTCCTTGTATATGTTTCCATACATGGTATGATAGTACGTGAGTGCATACCAGAGAGAGGAATCGATCACATTTGACAAGCAACCTTCGGCGGCTATGCGATCGAACAGAGCGAAGAACCTGTTTCATCGTGTTTATCGTCTCTTTTCCACAGTGTTCACGAATTCAAAAAACGGCCATTTTCGCTTTTCACCGAATTCAGGTCCGTTCCACTTATATTCGAGATATATCGTTCTATGCCTTGCTTCCTACATTCAGATACTCACGCTCTCCTTTGGGATCTCAACTCGTTTACGAGGAGTGGTATGTTTGGTTTCTTTGCTGTTTTCATTGACCTCGTATTCTCATTCCATACCTTGTTTGACACATATGCTCGTGAACCAGAAATAAGTTAATCAGTG
Organism: Blastocystis hominis; assembly: GCF_000151665.1. Lineage (NCBI taxonomy): Eukaryota > Bigyra > Opalinata > Blastocystidae > Blastocystis > Blastocystis hominis. Next base: position 166,744 of record NW_013171833.1, read on the forward strand.
AACTTCCCATCAATTATGCAATACTTGGCTACAAATCGATTCCAGGTTTGAGTGCCAATCATGATCCTTTGTCCAGTCTCAGGGTTGAAAGCATGTTCGTCGCAATGAGTATCCATATATATATATATATATATGACAAAATGATTAAGCCCAAAGTGAAGAAAAAGAGTGAATTGGAAATAGTTATGGAACTTCTAGCCTAGAGTGGAAAAATCGTATGTCCATCTTCGACGCATTCGAATTCTGCGATTTCGATGTACTCAGATGACGATGAGTCGTCCGAATGATCGTCATGGTGTTCAGAATGGTAATGATTTCACTCCTTGTATAATAACCAAGCAAAATCGTTGCCTCTTCGCCAATAATGTTAGTTATCCCATTGGTTGAGTCCACAATACTGAACATGACTTGATTGGGTTTGGATAGAACAGTTATGGAAGTGATCAATGGATTTCTGAACTTGTAAGGATTGATCCATTCGAATGAACCATTGATAGGTGAATCTTGTGTAAAAATGGAATAATGCATGTTCTCTCTTTACCAAAGACACTAATGACTTGCATAGACAACAAGAGATGGATTCAGCCTAGGAACGATAGTCGAGGACTCAGAATCGGTTGGTCGATTATAACGACAGACAAAGAATCGCAATTGTGGTCACTGCACATAGCAGCCTATAAAGAAAGCTGGCACCAGGTTTCACGCAAATAGTGACATTCTCTTACTACTATTGTTCCATATTAATGAGGTTTAATATGGCTACAAGTTGATAAATCATATTATTATTGATCGAAAGAGCTTTTTGTTATTGTGAAAATAGGATCATTTTTGTTATGTGACATGTATCAAATATGGATGAACTCATCAATAGAAATAGGAAGGATGAATCAGTCATTTACCACAAGTATTGTTGTATTTCCTTTGATCTATGACTAATCTGTATAATATAGTCTCGAGATACTTTGAATCAATACTTGGACAATGAATATTTGGAATAGAAATACAACAAATGTGTATTGTTTCATTTTGGTGCATATTGTGTGATATGAATTGTATCAAAACCCATAATGAATTCATATTCTAAATGTGACAACTAATAATGTTGCTAGATCGTGTTATAATCTGAGAGAAGAAATGAGCAGTATTAACAAACAAGAGTCTTCACAATAGTTATTCTCAATATTATTGATTGTGAATAGTTGATGTTTTGTCATCATCATCATGATTATTGTTCTGTATGGGAAGAGAGAATAATGTGTATTTGTGATTGATTGTATATTTTGGCTTATTAGTATACTCCATGGAATAGAATACTGTGAAAATAAGATAGGTAAGTGTGGAATAATCAGAAATGGCCAATATGAATGAAAACAACAATACTAGAATGTAATAGAATAGTAGAAAATAACATATGTATGAAGTAGCAGTGGAAATGGAGTCATTTTCACAAATTATGACGAACAATAGCTGAAATGTTGATATTTCACAGGGATCTGTTTTAGCACATCCTGAAACGAATTACATAGATCATGCATAGTTTTGCTTCAAAACAAACAAAATCCAGACAAACACGATTCTGTCATTTCATTGGTTTAACACAATGTTTGATTCTGTTAAATCCATTTTCATAAAACAACTAATTCTGAGTAGCAGGAACAATACTGTTGATACTTAGTACTGGACTAACCAATCGATGAATGAATGAATGATTGGAGTTTGTAGTAAATTCCGTTATTGTTAGTTGGAATGCACAATGATTGGTATATAGTGGTTGGAACTGAATGATTCCTAGATATTATGACAGATTGTATGTTATATGTGAATAGAATAGTACTGGAATGATTTGTGTAATTGGTCACAATCTATTGAATGAATATGAGTTGGATGTACAAAGATTGCATAGCATGGAGATGGTTTGTACCATGAATGGATGAAAGAAAAGAAAAGAAAAGAAGAAATAGTATTCATTGCTTAAGATCTTAATCCATTCAATGATATGTATTAGTTATTTATTATTATTGTAATACGCGATTATGATAATGAAGAGTGAATGAGAGAGAATCGAAATGAATGGAAATGTGATTGGTTGTGATATTGGAGTTGGATTCGATACGATTTCAGCAATTCAACACTGAAATGAAAACAAATGAATGAATGAATGAATGAATGAATGAGTAATCCTACAAACATCGATTTGAATTGAGTGCATACTGTGATTATGTATATTTTGTACCATAAGAATGAATGATGGATTGTTGACAAGGAAATATCGTTAAATCTGTATAAAGTGGACCAATAATGTGAATTGCAATGGGATATTTGAATGATTATACGATCAAATCAATAAATGAATGAATGAATAATATCTTATCTAAGAATTGATTGACAATCTCAAGACACTACTCACAACCAATGATCTGTAAATCAGTAACAAGGATGTCATTCATTCATTCATTCAATCTATTCTATTCTATTCTATTCTATATTCATTCATAGTATCATATTTGATTCACTTTGGTTTGGATGGCTGATTGAATGATTGAATCAACCAACAAATCATTGAATGAATGAATGAATCAAAGAAAGATTCTCTCTCTGTGGAGTGATTCACAAAACAACAATGACCTTTATCACAACCAATGAACTGTAATTCTGCATCAATAATGTCATCGATTCAATCATTCATTCAATCAATCATTTGTTCATGGTTTTAGAAATGTTTAACGCATGATTGATTGATTGATTGATTGATTGAATCGATGCCTATTCTGTATACTCTTTCATAATATGAATCTATCAAACAACAAAGCAAATAATAACAATAATAACGACAATGAATTCGTTAAAATGGCACAGCAACAATAATAACAGTAATAGAAATCAATGAGAAGAATAATAAGATTATGTGTTCAAAAGCAATGTCTAGAACAGAAATGAAATGAAATGAAATGAAGTAATGAGCAGCAACAACATAATAGGAACGAACAATAACATGAGTAATAATCCAAATGGATGAATTATGAACTCAATGCAGTGTCCGATATCGAATCAATACCAAATTGATGTAGAACAAACAATGTGTATGTGAATAACAAGCAATAATGAGAATAATAACAGTAAAAGGAATAAGAAGAATAAGAATATCTGAGAACAATCCATAGCTATTGATGATTAATAATAATAGTAATCATCATAGAAAGAGATATTGAAACAACCATATGTGTAGTTTAATAAAGAAATAAGGAAAGAACCAAATCCATGATAATAGTCATATTATTGGTAATATGACTATTATTATCATCATGGATCAATCAATCAATCAATAATACTTACTGATCGATTCTGGATAATAGATCAATTAGATTGTTATGTGGAATGATCGAAATGAAGAACAAACTCGATATGTGAAAACAAACAAATACCAAGAATGCATATCAATTTCAAACAATCCACATAGTTGAGTGAATCTATGTGAATCGATTCAGATTTCAATATAAATGAAGAGAAGATCATTTGATTGTCGGTTTGCATGGAAAGATTGATTGATATCACGAAACATCAATCGGATTGATTTGAAATGATTTCGTATTGTAGGTTCTGATTATTGATTAAATCATTTGATAGATAGTTTGGTCCATTGCTAACTACAACTACTACTACTATTATTGTTGTTGTTGCTGTGGATGTTGCTGCTGCTATTGCTACTTCTCTCTTTCTCCCCTACCATTCATTCATTGATTCCAGACCATCAAAATCGATAACAATATTCCTTGTCAACAAAAGAAGAAATGGAATCAATGAAAACAAAGAATCAAGTGTTTCCTTTATGGCAATCAATGATCCATTAATCTATGAATGAATGTTTGAATGAGTGAGTGAGTAATGAAGGAAAACAGAATAAATGAATGAATAAGAAGTAAAAACAATAATATGTATCATATGATATCGGATACTGGAAGGTAGGGGAGAAAGATAAGATGATGATGATTCAACTTCATTGACACTTCGAAGTAACAATGAATTGATTGGTTATGATTTGCTTTGGATCTTCCAAGTCTAACATCACTAACTTCTGTATAATGGAGTTTCTGTTGTCCTCGTTTTGGTGACATTGGAAAGTGGATCTAAATATTGAATAGAGATGGTAAATAGATATTCCAAATCTGTTTCAAAATGTCAATCTACTTGTATCATTGGGGTATGTTCAATCGAAATCGATTCGAGTATTGTTGATAAATAGAATGGAATTGATTTCATATGATTTTCATAGATTTCAATTCCATTTGGTAAGTTTAAGCTTATCTTATCTTGTTAGGTGATTTGATTTGATTCACTGTGTTTCATTCGATTCCGTTTGATCATTTGATTTGATTTGATTTGTTTTGATTCGTTTAATAGGAACATATTTCGATTGATTATGATTGGAACAATTCTATCTGGTTCATTTTACAATGATCTGTGGAATTTGTATTGTTGTTTCAAACTGATGGCACATGATTGATTCGATGATTGGTTAAAATGGATATATAGTAGTAATAATGATGATGATGAACAGAAAACAAACAGAAATAAGCAAAACAAAACATGGAACAATCCAAACAAATAATCACATATTTCCTTATGAGAATTGAATCAATAAGAATCGACACAATCCAATTTGTCTGGTGGATAGTGAATAATAAAAGGATGAATGTTAGAATATAAAAAAGGGAATAATAAAGAAAAAGAAAATACAAAAAGAAAAACTAAAAACAAATTAGAATCATATCATATAAAACAAAAGAAAACAAAAGGAAGATTAAGAAAATGCACAAATATAAGAAAATCAGAAACAAAGAAAACTAAAGAATAGCAAAACAAACAATAGACTAAAAATCAAAATCGAAAATAAAATAATAAAATGAACTACAATGAATTCCAAAAGTTGAAAAACAACAACAACAAATGAAAAATGGAATAATCAAAAATAGATAAGCAACATCAAAACAAAAACAAAAACAAAGAAAAGAATAATGAATCAGTAGTAGGGGAATGACGAGAAACACGCGAAAATCCATTTCCTACCAAATAATCGCGGTGAACTTTTTTCGACCATTTTCGACCATTTTCCACCATTTTCGACCATTTCTGCCATTTCCTACCTGGTCACCTCGATGGCCATGACGGGAAACACGCGGAAATCCATTTCCTACCAAATAACCGCGGCAACCCGTTTTTTGTTATTTTCGACCATTTTTTGCCATTTTGCCATTGTCTTCCTGACCACCTCGATAGCCATGACGGGAAACACGCGGAAATCCATTTCCTACCAAATAACCGCGGCAACCCGTTTTTTTGTTTTTTTCGACCATTTTCGGCCATTTCCTACCTGGTCACCTCGATGGCCATGACGGGAAACACGCGGAAATCCATTTCCTACCAAATAACCGCGGCAACCCATTTTCGACCATTTTCTGCCATTTTCTGCCATTGCCTGCCTGGCTACCGTATTGTCCATAACAAGAAACGCGCGGAAACCCATGGCTGCCAATTTCGGCAATGTTAACCTGACTTCCATTGTAGGCCATGGTATCCATGGATGTCCAAAGTGAAAGATTGCTTCCTTTACTTCAGTCTATAATGCCCGAATGCAAGTGTGTGTATGTTGTCGTCCAAGATCCAACGTTTGTTATCCGTGCAAGTCATGAGTGTCTTGGTCTGCTCCTTCGTGCTGATGTTGAAGGCCTGGTTGTTGATGCGCTTGAAGCTGCCTTCGATCACTGCATCTTCCTTCTTCTCTGCCTCGAGGACGCGCTTGTACAATTCGATGTTCTTCACGCTCATTCTCTCACCGTCAATCACAACGTTGCGAGGAACTCCCTTTGCTGCATTGTGTACGACGTGCTTCTCATCAACAAGACAGTACATCTTCGGTCTTAAACCAACGAACTCCGTGATGCGATGCCCGTTATGCTCATCCTTGAAGATGGGACCAGGCAACTTCTTGTTGAAGTTGAGGAACGAGTCCAATGAAGGGAACTTGCTCTTGTCCACTTCGTGATCGTAATACTTCACGAGTTCTCCATAGAAGTAGCTCGTGTTATCCAACTCAGAAAAGTCAAACGACTTGTACATATCGCACATCTTGTGAACGATGTTACCACGATCGTTCAACTGTACGATGAGCGAATCTGTGTCCTGTCCCAACAGCTCCACGTTATCGAATGTCGTCTTGAGCACATTGTAGTAGAAGTCGTAGATGATGTGCTTCGACATGTCGAGAATGGCAAACCCGATGAAGAATGGTTTCTCTACCTTGCGCACCGGTGTGTTCAGCTTGATACCGATCAGATTCTCGGAATACATGGTAGTTCCAGCAATCATGTCGTATCCATGCTTCTGGATGATTGCCTCGCGTTCATTCCACGTATTAGCGAACTTCACTTTCATCCGCTTCAGTCCAGTCTCCACGAATTTGCCATAGGTGGAGTTTGCCAACAGCTTGTAGAGGTTCTTTTCTACAGTGGTCTTGGACTTCGCTCGTTTTTCACTCAGCATGTTGACGTACTCGAATATGAAGGGTGCTTGCTTGAAACGAATGAGGTGGTGGACGTGCGTGATGCGATATCCCTGTTGAAGACCCAGTTGCAACAGAGAGTAATGCACGAGATACTTTTGACGAGGTACAAGATCGCAGATGAGCTTCGGTGTATTCACCTCTTTGACCTTGTCCACGATGTCGTTCTTCGCTGCGTACTTCTTGATTCCATCGGAGTACATGCCCGCCTTCTGTACGGGGAAGAATGGCAAGTCATTGAACTTATCATGGAGTTCCACTGGTGCCTCGATATCACACTCGATGAAGAATCCATACTTGCCGAATGTCTTGAGTGATTGTACCCATCCATTCGGATCACGATTGATTCTCTTCATCACTTCTTGTCGTTCGGGTACACCCACCAATTCGTAAGGCATCATTCGATGCATGGCTCCTCCGTACAGGTTGTTGGCGTCGAGGTAGTAAATGCCTTCACTGCCTGCCGTTGTTTGCTCTGTGTTGTCAATGTCGACCTTGGCGTGTCGTTTCACGATCTGAGTGATGCCTCCTCGCAGGTTCTTCAACAATCGCATGAAGTCTTCGATCTCATTCTCCTCCATCAATCGAATGCCCTTGCTCTCATAGAACTCACCCATGCGATTCAAGAACACTTTCACCAGTTGTTTCTCGGTGAGTCCCTCATTCGCGTTGATGCGCATGATGTACTGAGCCCATTTCCTTGCGAGGGTCATGAGGCTACTCTCGCTATGATCGCCCTCCATTGTGACCTTTAAGAAGAGCGAATAGGCCATTTGTGGTGCTGTGATATAATGCATTGGATCAACACCGAATGCCTTCAGTGTGGTAACGCGGAAATGCTCGAATGCATCAGCCATGAGAGTCACATCGAGTACATTGTACAACTCGTAGTACTCACCCCATGTCTTGATATCGAAGATCTTCCACAGTTTCACCATGTGATCATATTCGCCTTGGGGCATCATTTCTCCCTTCATATCATCAATGCATTGTTCACGAGAAGGAATGGTGGTGTTATTCAATGTGTCGTACGATTTGATGAGACTGTAAAACATGGGTTCTTTCCGTGTCAACAGATCGATGTACTCGTCACTCCATTGCTTGCCTCGTGATTCACAGTACTTGCGTAGTTGTTGTTTGGTGTGCACGTACAAATCGAGGTTACCACCGAGTGTCTGAGCCACGATGGATCTTAGAGGACTGCTGATGAGCTTCAACGAGTCCTTGAATTGAATGCCATTGTACTCGATCTGCATCTCCTTGTCTTCAGTGGTTGGAATGACTTCTAAGGAGTCACTAGAGGTTGAATGAGCTGCGATGAGTTTCATGATGAACGTGAAATCGTAGTGTGAGCCATTGTGGAAGTATACGGGTAGACGATAGTTCTTCTTGTTGAAGGTAAGTTGGAGATTACACTTGGTGCAGCAGGTGCAGATGTACTGCCCTGCTTTGAAGCTGCATATCCCTCCCTTCCCTGTGGTGTATTCACCTGTCACATGTGCATGATGTCTCACTTTGTCGTTCTCCAGTTTCTTGTGGCAGAAGGGACACACGGTTGTTGCACGAAAGTCCCTCTCGATGCTCGGAGAGTTTTCCAATGGCAATTCATCGAAGAGATACCTTTTCACACTCTCGTGCAATTGTGTGAGATACTCCATGAAAGGACGAAGATCCTCTTCGCTTTCGTGTGGTGCATGGAAGATTCTTAGCTGGCTGTCAATGGCAGGGATGCGTGACACCGCCAGACAGGACAACATGATCGGCTTGTGTCTGTTCTTGTCGTCAATGGCCGACTCGAAGTCAGCGTACACGACGACCGGTGCTGGCATTTCATATCGCTGGTTGGTGAATCGTAACCGAGTCTCATTGGTTGACAAGTCGTACTGCTCGCTTTCATCAACGAGTTCTCGGTGCACCTGTACTTCATGAGCATGAACGTCTTTGCGAGACCCGAAGAAGTCGTCGCAGAACCTGCACTTTGCGTTTCTCGCTGTGTTTCCATTCTTCGCATCACTTCGTCGCATCATACGATGCTTGAAGTCGTTCAAGTCCTTGATGTACAAGAAGTGCTTTGGAGTGCCCTCAGGTAGATTCAAGTCGTTCAAGATGCAGAGGGAGAGAGGGGAACGTGATTTCTCCTTACCTTTGTACACGACATCGCATGTGAATAAATCGAATTGTTCCTTCGTCTTATCGGTGTATCCAGGCAAGAGTGTGACCTCGAATACGTTGAGCGATACTTTCAACAATGCCTCCAATGCGGCGAATTTCTCTTCACTTGCATCGAAGGGTGCATTGTCGCGAATGCCCATCGCCTCCTCCACTTCGTGAATGGTCACTCCGAACACCTTGTTCTTCTCAGGGTGCTTCCACCACTTGTTGTACACGGTTGCATCGCCAATCTTGCGATTCGCGACGATCTTGTGTCCGCCTTCACTGGCCAGAATGAGACACCGCTGCAGGCACCGGTTGTCATCGAAATCCGGGTTGAGCGCTGTGCGTCCGATGACGTACGGTGTGTGCTGCTTGTACCCCACGAATGAGCGTAGTGGAAACATCTCGATGTGGAAGCCGATCCACCCATGGTACCCGAACCCACTTCCCTCTGTCTCCTGTTCCTCTACACCATTTCGGTACCACTTCAGGTAGTCCTCGATCCACTCATCGATGCGATCTCGGCGAACGATGCGGAGGTGTCCCAATCGATCATCGGTGAGGTTGAGGATCTTGGGATCTCCGTCATGTGTCAACATGAGGTTGTATGCCATGATGGTGATGAAGCACTGATTGTATTCACGCATACCATTGAGGATGAACTTCTTCAGGACTTCATTGAATTCATTTGTCTCATCGAATATGAGATTGATCGGTTCCACTTCCTCATCGCTCTTCTCACCCGGTAGTCGAACCCACAACCTGTTGTCAAAATCGTTGTTGAGACGGAAGTCCTTCTTGGTTCGTTTCTCTTTCACCCACTCCTTGTACATGTCTCCTTGTACGGTGTGATAGTACGTGAGTGCATACCCGAGAGTTGAATCGATCACATCACTCAATCGTCCCTGTGATACCTTGCGATCGAAGCGTTCGAATGCCTTATTGCGTCTCATTTCACGTCTCTTCTCCACGGTGTTCAGGTAACCGGGTAAGTGACGTTGTCGCTTCTCACCGAACTCATGGCCGTTCCACTCGTACTCGAGGTACCGCTCGTTCCACGCCTTGCTTCCCACGACGAGATACCTGCGCTCACCTTTGGGATCACTGACGCGTCTATGTGTCACTTGTCTTTTTGGTGTTGCTAGTTTCATCCCGAATATCTTGTTCGACACATAAGCTCTCGTGTCAGGCATGGTCTGATCGGTGAACGTATCGCCGACCCTGTAGTACTTGGCGGCCAATCGCTTCCAGGTCGGCCCACCGATCTTGATTTGTTTTCCAGTCTCAGGGTTGATAGTATATCCTTCGCGTTGTGAACTCATTTATATAAGGGTCACAAAATCTTTAAGTGGTGATACACGTGTGACCAAAGTGAAATTGTTAGGAGCTTGGCTTCCTCCTTGAGCTACCGAAGGCATCCCTAGAATGGGAAAATGGAATGACCATCCGCATCGTACTCGAATTCATCGATGTCGTAGAACTCGGATTCCGATGAATCAGAATCACTAGAATTGGGGTCAGCGAATGCAATGCTAATGTCTGGATCATTATCGTATGCCTCAGCTTCTTCTTTGGTCATTTTCACCCATTGTCCTTTTACGCGTCTATAGTTGTCATGGAGTAACTCGTAGTATGCTGTGCCACCAATAATCATGGAGCGATTGCTGGGAGAAAGTATTCTCGACTTGGGAACGTACTTCGTCGTATCCGGTGGTAATGGTTTGTCGTACAAGCGATTCAATTTCTCGTCGTACTTGTATCCACGCTTGAGAAGGTTCCAGAAGCGAACTCCGTTGATTTGGATTTCTCGGCCAGTATTGGGATTCAAAGTGTGAGTAGGTCTATTCATTTATATATTTATATATTTATATATTTATATTTTCTCTTTTAACCCTAGATGCTTCCCTAAATGAAGTACAAGAAAACAGAAAACAACACATGGTCTTCCCTGGTACGCACTTGTGAGGACGAGAATATCGAACTCGCCGACATCATCATTCACACCAAGTATCCGATCAATTCCGAGCGTCTATTCGGCTTCAGTGTTTGCACTCCGCAAGCAAATGTGAACTGTGGTTTGATCTTGCACGACTATGATTGCATGGAGATGACGTTGGACGAAACTCGTCCACCTTTGTTTACCGAGGATGAATGGGAGTATCTATTACCTCAATTGAAATCCAACGGTTTGCTCGGTGTGCCTCTGAATATTTTCGGACGGGAACAGCAAACCTATCCTTATGTCGTACCTGTGGTAACCGAGAATCGTGCTGTTTACTTCTTCTCCAACTACTATGTTCGCGTGGTCTACAAAGTTGTGGATGATGAAGTGCCTCCCGAGTTGTCCGATCTGTTCATCGATGATGGTGCGTGTCTGAAGGGTGTGTACGTTCGTGCATATCAAAGACAAAGTAAATAAAAAATGCTAAATCCCGTCGTAACAAATTTTCAGCATGCAATGGAAACAACTACACGTTCAAGAAGCTCGACAACATGCTCATCAACATGCCAGAGAAGGACGGTCATCATGTATTAATTCGAGAGACAGTGGATGGTGTTCCTCAGTACTCGTGGGGGAGTGCGGCTTGTATCGTGAAAGCGAACGAAGCATTTGTCTTCGAGTACACACCAGAAGCTACCGAATCATTCAATGGCGAATGGGGTGGTGATGGTATGCCGCCTATGCCGTCCGGATCGTACCTGATAACCACGACTGTCATAACGTACCTTCCTGAAGACATGTTCAACGATTGCACGTCAATCGAATCGGTGGTTGAAAAGGGTTATCGAGTGCTAGTCACGTTTGACAACACGCCTATCCTAGACAGACCGTACATCGATACATTGAATAGTCTTGTGTCTCATACTGGTTATGCTGTTGTGAATATTGGGGGAAGCAACGCTTCCCCCTACAACTCTCCTGTCCTTCGTACGTATTCGAATCTTCCTATCATGCTTCTAGGTGGTGTGAAGAGCATCACGATCGTTTTCGAACATTTAGGCGACGTTGTTTCTGTGGCGGAACAAAGTTCCGCCGGGACGACGAAGTCGTCCCATTCTGACTCCTCGTAATGGGTCGATGTGACCTTGCTGCATCTCGCAATGCATTGGGTTCCTTTCGACTCTTGGATCGCGTGACTGGCGGTGCTGTCAAGGTCGACTTTGGCATGCCTTTTCACGATCTGTGTGATGCCTCCTCGCAGGTTTTTGAGTAGACGCATGAAGTCATCGATCTCATTTGTCTCCATCAATCGAATTCCCTTGCTCTCATAGAACTCACCCATGCGGTTCAAGAACACTTTCACGAGTTGTTTCTCCTCAAGTCCCTCATTCGCGTTGATGCGCATGATGTACTGAGCCCATTTCCTTGCGAGGGTCATGAGGCTACTCTCGCTATGATCGCCCTCCATTGTGACCTTTAAGAAGAGCGAATAGGCCATTTGTGGTGCTGTGATGTAGTGCATGGGATCAACACCGAATGCCTTCAGTGTGGTAACGCGGAAGTGCTCGAATGCATCAGCCATGAGAGTTACATCGAGTACATTGTACAACTCGTAGTACTCACCCCATGTCTTGATATCGAAGATCTTCCACAGTTTCACCATGTGATCATATTCGCCTTGGGGCATCATTTCTCCCTTCATATCATCAATGCATTGTTCACGAGAAGGAATGGTGGTATTGTTCAATGTGTCGTACGATTTGATGAGACTGTAAAACATGGGTTCCTTCCGTGTCAACAGATCGATGTACTCGTCATTCCATTGCTTACCTCGTGATTCACAGTACTTGCGTAGTTGTTGTTTGGTGTGCACGTACAAATCGAGGTTGCCTCCGAGTGTCTGTGCGACAATGGATCTGAGAGGACTGCTGATGAGCTTCAACGAGTCCTTGAATTGAATACCATTGTATTCGATCTGCATCTCCTTGTCTTCAGTGGTTGGAATGACATCCAAGGAGTCACTAGAGGTTGAATGAGCTGCGATGAGTTTCATGATGAATGTGAAGTCGTAGTGAGATCCATTGTGGAAGTAGACGGGTAGACGATAGTTCTTCTTGTTGAACGAGAGTTGGAGATTGCATTTGGTACAACAGGTGCATATGTACTGCCCTGCTTCGAAGTGACGTACCTCTCCCTTCCCTGTGGTGTATTCACCTGTCACATGTGCATGATGTCGTACTTTGTCGTTATCCAGTTTCTTGTGACAGAAGGGACACACGGTTGTTGCACGAAAGTCCCTCTCGATACTCGGAGAGTTCTCGAGTGGTAATTCATCGAAGAGATACTCTTTCACTCTGCTCTGCAATTGTGTGAGATAGTCCATGAAAGGGCGAAGATCCTCTTCGCTCTCATGTGGTGCATGGAAGACTCGCAGTTGGCTGTCAATGGCTGGAATGCGTGACACGGCTAGACAGGATAACATGATGGGCTTGTGTTTGTTCTTGTCATCAATGGCTGACTCGAAGTCAGCGTACACGACGACCGGTGCTGGCATTTCGTATCGCTGGTTTGTGAAACGTAACCGAGTCTCATTGGTTGACAAATCGTACTGATCACTCTCATTGACGAGTTCACGATGTACTTGTACTTCGTGATCATGAACGGCTTTGCGAGATCCGAAGAAGTCGTTACAGAATCTGCATTTCACGTTTCTCGAAAGGTTTTCATTCTTCGCATCACTTCGTCGTGTCACACGATGCTTGAAATCATTCAAGTCCTTGATGTACAAGAAATGCTTTGGGGTGCCCTCAGGTAGATTCAGATCGTTCAAGATGCAGAGGGAGAGAGGAAGCTTCGTTCCCTTACCTTTGTACACGACATCGCATGTGAATAAATCGAATTGTTCCTTCGACTTATCGATGTACCCAGGTAAGAGTGTGACCTCGAAGACATTGAGCGATACTTTCAACAATGCCTCCAATGCGGCGAATTTCTCTTCACTCGCATCGAAGGGTGTATTGTCACGAATGCCCATCGTCTCCTCTACTTCGTGAATGGTCACTCCGAATACCTTGTTCTTCTCAGGGTGCTTCCACCACTTGTTGTACACGGTTGCATCGCCAATCTTGCAATTCGCGACGATCTTGTGCCCACCTTCACTGGCCAGAATGAGACACCGCTGCAGGCACCGGTTGTCATCGAAATCCGGGTTGAGCGCTGTGCGTCCGATGACGTACGGTGTGTGCTGCTTGTACCCCACGAATGAGCGTAGTGGAAACATCTCGATGTGGAAGCCGATCCACCCATGGTACCCGAACCCACTTCCCTCTGTCTCCTGTTCCTCTACACCATTTCGGTACCACTTCAGGTAGTCCTCGATCCACTCATCGATGCGATCTCGGCGAACGATGCGGAGGTGTCCCAATCGATCATCGGTGAGGTTGAGGATCTTGGGATCTCCGTCATGTGTCAACATGAGGTTGTATGCCATGATGGTGATGAAGCACTGATTGTATTCACGCATACCATTGAGGATGAACTTCTTCAGGACTTCATTGAATTCATTTGTCTCATCGAATATGAGATTGATCGGTTCCACTTCCTCATCGCTCTTCTCACCCGGTAGTCGAACCCACAACCTGTTGTCAAAATCGTTGTTGAGACGGAAGTCCTTCTTGGTTCGTTTCTCTTTCACCCATTCCTTGTACATATCTCCTTGCACGGTGTGATAGTACGTGAGTGCATACCCGAGTGACGAGTCGATCACATCACTCAATCGTCCTTGTGATACCTTGCGATCGAATCGTTCGTATGCCTTATTGCGTCTCATTTCACGTCTCTTCTCCACGGTGTTCAGGTAACCGGGTAAGTGACGTTGTCGCTTCTCACCGAACTTGTGCCCATCCCACTCGTACTGGTTGTAGAGGTCATTCCATGCCTCGCTTCCTACGTACACGTGCTTTCCCTCGATGGCAGGGTTTGCTACTCGCTTACGACGTGTTGCCTGTGCTTTCGGTGTTGCTAGTTTCTTCCCGAATATCTTGTTCGACACATAGGCTCTCGTGTCAGGCATGGTCTGATCGGTGAACGTATCGCCGATCATGTAGTACTTGGCGGCCAATCGTTTCCAGGTCGGTCCACCGATTTTGATTTGTTTTCCAGTCTCAGGGTTGATAGTATATCCTACGCGTTGTGAACTCATTTATATAAGGGTCACAAAATCTTTAAGTGGTGATACACGGGTGACCAAAGTGAAATAGTTAGGAGCTTGGCTTCCTCCTTGAGCTACCGAAGGCATCCCTAGAATGGGAAAATGGCATGACCATCCGCATCGTACTCGAATTCATCGATGTCGTAGAACTCGGATTCCGATGAATCAGAATCACTAGAATTGGGGTCAGCGAATGCAATGCTAATGTCTGGATCATTATCGTACGCCTCAGCTTCTTCTTTGGTCATTTTCACCCATTGTCCTTTTACGCGTCTGTAGTTGTCATGGAGTAACTCGTAGTATGCTGTGCCACCAATAATCATGGAGCGATTGCTGGGAGAAAGTATTCTCGACTTGGGAACGTACTTCGTCGTATCTGGTGGTAAAGGTGTATCGTACAAGCGATTCAATTTCTCGTCGTACTTGTATCCACGCTTGAGAAGGTTCCAGAAGCGAACTCCGTTGATTTGAATTTCTCGTCCTGTGTTGGGGTTCAAAGTATGGGTTGCCTTTGGCAACCCAGCGGGACTTTGTCCCGCCGATGTGTGAGTAGGTCTATTCATTTATATATTTATATATTTATATTTTCTCTTTTAACCCTAGATGCTTCCCTAAATGAAGTACAAGAAAACAGAGAACAACACATGGTCTTCCCTGGTACGCACTTGTGAGGACGAGAATATCGAACTCGCCGACATTATCATTCACACCAAGTATCCGATCAATTCCGAGCGTCTATTCGGCTTCAGTGTTTGCACTCCGCAAGCAAATGTGAACTGTGGTTTGATCT
Source organism: Blastocystis hominis (assembly GCF_000151665.1). Lineage (NCBI taxonomy): Eukaryota > Bigyra > Opalinata > Blastocystidae > Blastocystis > Blastocystis hominis. Next base: position 182,396 of record NW_013171833.1, read on the forward strand.
TGCACGACTATGATTGCATCGAGATGACATTGGATGAAACTCGTCCACCTTTGTTTACCGAGGATGAATGGGAGTATCTATTGCCTCAATTGAAATCCAACGGTTTGCTCGGTGTGCCTCTGAACGTGTTTTGGAGGGGCAACTCACTGCCTCCTCACAATAATCGGTGGAACGACCGAGAATCCTGGTGTTTACTTTCTC